>NC_141031.1:26745000-26902500 GCF_052040795.2 Danio rerio | reverse complement strand
ATCCGACTTCCTGTTGGGTTTGAGATATGGCTCCAAGAGACTTTTTCGTATGTTTTGGTGTGTTTGAGGTGTGTGCCAATTTTCGTGCATGTGCGTGATTCATATATCGGGGGCTTGTCTGTTTAATTTTTCTAGGTGGCGCTGTCGAGTCATTTTGCCACACATCTTTCCGAGACCCATAACAAACGTAAATTTTCGCCACTTCTGAGACGTGTGCAAAGTTTCATGAGTTTTCGGGCATGTTTAGCCCCTCAAAACCGCGATTCATTCCGCGGAAGAAGAAGAAGAATAATAATTAAAGCTGCAAGCAGCGATGATAGGGACCTCGCACCCGGGCTCACCGCCGCCCGGTGGCCTCAGGATGATAGAGAACAGCGAACAATAATATTTTAAGCCGATATATATAAAGAAGCCGAGAAAATCACAGATTTATGCCAAACTTCCTCCTGTCAGCAGGTGGCGCTATGACTGTGACTCTAGATTGGTATGTAGATGTCTTCAGGAGAGGAATCTCATCAACCATGTGAATTTTCAAGCA
Organism: Danio rerio; assembly: GCF_052040795.2. Lineage (NCBI taxonomy): Eukaryota > Metazoa > Chordata > Actinopteri > Cypriniformes > Danionidae > Danio > Danio rerio. The sequence goes on along the minus strand of NC_141031.1, from coordinate 26,901,962 downwards.
GGTCGGACGTTGTTTGGCTGAGTTATAAGCCAAACTTCCTGTTGCCAGCAGGTGGCGCTTTGACTGTCTTAATGTTGGTATGTTGATGTCTTCAGAAGAGGATTTTAAGCAATCATGTGAAGTTTCAGGCAGATTAGACATTGTGGGGCTGAGTTGTTAGCAAAACTACCTTCTGCCAGCAGGTGGCGCTATGCCAGACTCAATATTGTTATGTGGATGTGTTCAGGAGAGGACTTTTATCCACTATGTTAAGTTTCACGCTGATCGGACATTGTGTGGTTGAGTTATAAGCCAAAATTCCCTCCGTCACTAGGTGGCGCTATGACTGACTAATATTGGCATGTATATGTGTTCAGGAGAGGACTTTTATCAACCATGTGGAGTTTCAGGCAGATCAGACATTGTGTGGTTGAGTTATAAGGACTTCCTGTTCCATGGCGAAGCGTTGAGGTTTGTCATGCCACAACAGACACGCCTTTTTGCGAAAACTCTAGATTTTCACAATATATCATCGCTAGAGCTTTCAGATGACACCACCCAAATTTGGGGCTGATACTATAAAATTTGTGAGAGAAGTTCGTGACAGTGTAAAACATGTAATTTCCTACGGCCAGCAGGTGGCGCTATAACTTTTCCTGGATATCGGCATGTTAAAGTGTTCAGGTCAGGACTCTTATCAAACGTGTGAATTTTGAGGCAGGTAGGATAAAGCATGCCTGAGTTATAACGACTTCCTCTTTTGTGGCGAATTGTCAAAGTTTGCGAGGCCGCCACAGACACGCCCATCGACAAAAACTCTTAATCTTCGCAATTTAACATCGCCAAGGCCTTTAGATGACAAAGCCCAATTTCGGTGTCGTTCGGATAAAATCCCTAGGAGGAGTTCGTTAAAATACAACGCCTGGAAATGGCAAAAATGCCACTTATTCACCGCAGGAAGTTAAAAATATTCGACTTCCTGTTGGGTTTGAGATATGGCTCCAAGAGACTTTTTCGTATGTTTTGGCGTGTTTGAGGCGTGTGCCAATTTTCGTGCATGTGCGTGATTCGTAGATCAGGGGCTCGTCCGTTTAATTTTTCTAGGTGGCGCTGTCGAGTCATATAGCCACACCCACTTCATTATTGTTATGGGGATGTGTTCAGGAGAGGACCTTTATCAATCATGTGAAGTTTCAGGCAGATCAGACATTGTGTGGTTGAGTTATAAGGTCTTCTTGTTCCATGGCGAAGCGTTGAGGTTTGTCATGCCGCCAAGGACACGCCCCTTTGCCAAAACTCTAGATCTTCACAATATATCATCGCTAGAGCTTTCAGATAACACAACCCAAATTTGGTGCTGATACGAAAAAATTTGTGGGAGGAGTTTGTTACACTGTAAAACATGTCATTTCCTGTGGCCAGCAGGTGGCGCTATATCTGTATCTAGATATCGGCATGTAAACGTGTTCAGGTCAGGACTCTTATCAAATGTGTGCATTTTGAGGCAGATCGGATAATGCATGCCTGAGTTATACCGACTTCCTGTTTTGTGGCGAATCGTCAAAGTTTGCGAGGCCGCCACGGACACGCCCATCGACGAAAACTCTAAAGCTTCGCAATTTAACATCGCCAGGGCCTTTAGATGACAAAACCCAATTTTGGTGTCGATCGGATAAAATCCCTAGGAGGAGTTCGTTAAAATACAACGCCTGGAAATTGCAAAAATGCCACTTTTTTGCCGCAGGAAGTTAAAAATATCCGACTTCCTGTTTGGTTTGAGATATGGCTCCAAGAGACTTTTTCGTGTGGTTTGGCATGTTTGAGGTGTGTGCCAATTTTCGTGCATGTGCGTGATTCGTGTATCGGGGGCTCGTCCGTTTAATTTTTCTAGGTGGCGCTGTCGAGTCATTTTGCCACGCCCACTTCCGAGACCCATATCAACCTGCTATTTACACCGCGTTTGGTGTGTGTGCAAATTTTCATGAGTTTTCGTGCATGTTTAGACCCTCAAAAGTGCCCCGATAGGGGGCGGAATAATAATAATAATAATAATAATAATAATAAAAAACGGAGCAATTCCAATAGGGCCTACGCACCGTTTCGGTGCTCGGTCCCTAATTAAAGCTGCAAGCAGCGATGATAGGGACCTCGCACCCGGGCTCACCGCCGCCCGGTGGTCTCAGTATGACAGAAAACAGCGAACAATAATATTTTAAGCTGATATATATAAAAAACCTGAGAAAATCACAGATTTATGCCAAACTTCCTCCTGTCAGCAGGTGGCGCTATAACTCTGACTCAATATTCATATGTAGATGCCTTCAATGCAGGAATCTTATCAACCATGTGAATTTTTAGGCAGATCAGACATTGTGTGGCTGAGTTATAAGCCAAAATTCCTTCTGTCAGCAGGTGGCGCTATGACTGTGACTCAATATTGGCATGTAGATGTGTTCAGGAGAGGACTTTATTTAACCATGTGAAGTTTCAGGCAGATCAGACATTGTGTGGCTGAGTTATAAGCCAAACTACCTTCTGCCAGCTGGTGGCGCTATGACTGTGACTTAATTTTCTTATGTAGATGTGTTCAGGAGAGGACTTTTATCAACCATGTGAAGTTTCAGGCAGGTGAGACATTGTGTGGTTGAGTTATAACGACTTCCTGTTCCGTGGCGAAGCGTTGAGGTTTGTCATGCCGCCACGGACACGCCCCTCTCTGAAAACTCTAGATCTTCACAATATATCATCGCTAGAGCTTTGAAATGACACCCCTCAAATTTGGTGCTGATATGATAAAGTTTGTAGAAGGAGTTTGTTACAGTGTAAAACATGTCATTTCCTGTGGCCAGCAGGTGGCGCTTTAACTGTATCTGGATATTGGCATGTAAACGTGTTCAGGTCAGGAATGTTATCAGAGGTGTGAATTTTGAGGTGGATCTGATAATGCATGCCTGAGTTATAATGACTTCCTGTTTTGTGGCGAATCATCAAAGTTTGCGAGGCCGCCATGGACACGTTCATCGACGAAAACTCTAAAGCTTCGCAATTTAACATCGCCAAGGCCTTTAGATGACAAAACCCAATTTTGGTGTCGATCGGATAAAATCCCTAGGAGGAGTTCGTTAAGATACAATGCCTGGAAATGGCAAAAATGCCACTTATTTGCAGCAGGAAGTTAAAAATATCCGACTTCCTGTTGGGTTTGAGATATGGCTCCAAGAGACTTTTTCGTATGTTTTGGCGTGTTTGAGGTGTGTGCCAATTTTCGCGAATGTGCGTGATTCGTATATCAGGGGCTCGTCCGTTTAATTTTTCTAGGTGGCGCTGTCGAGTCATTTTGCCACGCCCACTTCAATATTGTTTTGTGGATGTGTTCAAGAGATGACATATATCAACCATATGAAGTTTCAGGCTGATCAGACTTTGTGTGGTTGAGTTATGAGGACTTCCTGTTCCTTGACGAAGCGTTGAGGTTTGTCATGCCGCCACGGACACGCCCCTCTGTAAAAACTCTAGATCTTTACAATATATCACCGATAGAGCTTTCAGATGACACCACTCAAATTTGGTGCTGATACCATAAAATTTGTGGGAGGAGTTTGTTACAGTGTAAAACATGACATTTCCTGTGGCCAGCAGGTGGCGCTATTTCTGTATCTGGATATTGGCATGTAAACGTGTTCAGGTCAGGACTCTTATCAAACGTGTGAATTTTGAGGCAGATCGGGTAATGCATGCCTGAGTTATAACGACTTCCTGTTTTGTGGCGAATCGTCAAAGTTTGCGAGGCCGCCACGGACACGCCCATCGACGAAAACTCTAAAGCTTCGCAATTTAACATCGCCAAGGCCTTTAGATGACAAAACCCAATTTTAGTGTTGATCGGATAAAATCCCTAGGAGGAGTTCGTTAAAATACAACGCCTGGAAATGGCAAAAACGCCACTTTTTCGCCGCAGGAAGTCAAAAATATCCGACTTCCTGTTGGGTTTGAGATATGGCTCCAAGAGACTTTTTCGTATGTTTTGGCGTGTTTGAGGTGTGTGCCAATTTTCGTGCATGTGTGTGATTCGTGGATCGGGGGCTCGTCCGTTTAATTTTTCTAGGTGGCGCTGTCGAGTCATTTTGCCACACCCACTTCCGTGACCCATATCAACCTGCTATTTACACCGGGTTTGGTGTGTGTGCAAATTTTCATGAGTTTTCGGGCATGTTTAGACCCTCAAAAGTGCCCCGATAGGGGGCGGAATAATAATAATAATAATAATTAAAGCTGCAAGCAGCGATGATAGGGACCTCGCACCCGGGCTCACCGCCGTCCGGTGGCCTCAGGATGACAGAGAACAGCGAACAGTAATAATTTAAGCTGATATATTTAAAAAAATCTGAGAAAATCACCGATTTATGCCAAACCTCCTCCTCTCAGCAGGTGGCGCTATGACTGTGACTCAAGATTGGCATGTAGATGTCCCCAGGAGAGGAATCTTATCAACCATGTAAAGTTTCAGGCAGATCGAACATTGTTTAGCTGAGTTATAAGCCAAACTGCCTTTTGTCAGCAGGTGGCGCTACGACAGACTCAATGTTGTTATGTATATGTGTTCAGGAGAGGACTTTTATCAACCATGTGAACTTTCAGGCAGATGGGACTTTGTGTGGTTGAGTTATAATGCAAACTACCATCTGCCAGCAGGTGGCGCTATAACTGTGACTTAAGATTGGCATGTAGATGCCTTCTGTAATGGAATTTAATCAACCATGTGAAGTTTCAGGCAGATCGGATGTTGTTTGGCTGAGTTATAAGCCTATCTACCTTCTGCCAGCAGGTGGCGTTATGACTGACTCATTACTGTTTTGGGGATGTGTTCAGAAGAGGACTTTTATGAGCCATGTGAAGTTTCAGGCAGATCTGACTTTGTGTGGTTGAGATATAAGGACTTCCTGTTCCACAGCGAAGCGTTGAGGTTTGTCATGCCGCCACGGACACGCCCCTCTGCAAAAACTCTAGATCTTGACAATATATCATCACTTAAGCTTTCAGATAACAACCCACCAAACTTGGTGCTGATACAAAAAAAAATAGTGGGAGGAGTTTATTACTCTGTAAATCATGACATTTCCTGTGGCCAGCAGGTGGCGCTATAACTGTATCTGGATATTGGCATGTAAACTTGTTCTGGTCTGGACTCTTATTAAACATGTGAATTTTGAGGCAGATCGGATAATGCATGCCTAAGTTATAATGACTTCCGGTTTTGTGGCGAATCGTCAAAGTTTGCGGGGCCGCCACGGACACGCCCATCAACAAAAACTATAAAGCTCGGCAATTTAACATCGCCAAGGCCTTTAGATGACAAAACCCAATTTTGGTGTCGATAGCATAAAATCCCTAGGAGGAGTTCGTTAAGATACAACGCCTGGAAATGGCAAAAATGCCACTTATTGGCAGCAGAAAGTTAAAAATATACGACTTCCTGTTGGGTTTGAGATATGGCTCCAAGAGACTTTTTCGTATGTTTTGGCGTGTTTGAGGTGTGTGCCAATTTTCGCGCATGTGCGTGATTCGTAGATCAGGGGCTCGTCCGTTTAATTTTTATAGGTGGCGCTGTCGAGTCATTTTGCCACGCCCACTTCAATATTGTTATGTGGATGTGTTCAGGGGAGGACTTTTATCAACCATATGAAGTTTCAGGCTGATCGGACATTGTGTGGTTGAGTTATAAAGAGTTCCTGTTCCATGGCGAAGCGTTGAGGTTTGTCATGCCGCCACGGACACGCCCCTCTGCAAAAACTCTAGATCTTCACAATATATCACCGATAGAGCTTTCAGATGACACCACTCAAATTTGGTGCTGATAACATAAAATTTGTGGGAGGAGTTTGTTACAGTGTAAAACATGTCATTTCCTGTGGCCAGTAGGTGGCGCTATAACTATATCTGGATATCGGCATGTAAACGTGTTCAGGTCAGGACGCTTATCAAGCGTGTGAAATTTGAAGCTGATCGGATAATGCATGCCTGAGTTATAACGACTTCCTGTTTTCTGGCGAATCGTCAAAGTTTGCGAGGCCGCCACAGACACGCCCATCGACGAAAACTCTAAAGCTTCGCAATTTAACATCGCCAAGGCCTTTAGATGACAAAACCCAATTTTGGTGTCGATCGGATAAAATCCCTAGGAGGAGTTCGTTAAAATACAACGCCTGGAAATGGCAAAAACGCCACTTTTTCACCGCAGGAAGTTAAAAATATCCGACTTCCTGTTGGGTTTGAGATATGGCTCCAAGAGACTTTTTTGTATGGTTTGGCATGTTTGAGGTGTGTGCCAATTTTCGTGCATGTGCGTGATTCGTGTATCGGGGGCTCGTCCGTTTAATTTTTCTAGGTGGCGCTGTCGAGTCATTTTGCCACGCCCACTTCCGAGACCCATATCAACCTGCTATTTACACCGCGTTTGGTGTGTGTGCAAATTTTCATGAGTTTTCGGGCATGTTTAGACCCTCAAAAGTGCCCCGATAGGGGGCGGAATAATAATAATAATAATAATAAAAAACGGAGCAATTCCAATAGGGCCTACGCACCGTTTCGGTGCTCGGTCCCTAATTAAAGCTGCAAGCAGCGATGATAGGGACCTCGCACCCGGGCTCACCGCCGCCCGGTGGCCTCAGGATGATAGAGAACAGCGAACAATAATATTTTAAGCCGATATATATATAAAGAAGCCGAGAAAATCACAGATTTATGCCAAACTTCCCCCTGTCAGCAGGTGGCGCTATGATTGTGACTCAAGATTGGTATGTAGATGTCTTCAGGAGAGGACTTTTATCCACCATGTTAAGTTTCACGCTGATCGGACATTGTGTGGTTGAGTTATTAGCCAAAATTCCTTCCGTCACTAGGTGGCGCTATGACTTACTAATATTGGCATGTATATGTGTTCAGGAGAGGACTTTTATCAACCATGTGGAGTTTCAGGCAGATCAGACATTGTGTGGTTGAGTTATAAAGACTTCCTGTTCCATGGCGAAGCGTTGAGGTTTGTCATGCCACAACGGACACGCCTTTCTGCGAAAACTCTAGGTTTTTACAATATATCATCGCTAGAGCTTTCAGATAACACCACTCAATTTTGGTGCTGATACTATAAAATTTGTGAGAGAAGTTCGTGACAGTGTAAAACATGTAATTTCCTGCGGCCAGCAGGTGGCGCTATAACCTTTCCTGGATTTCGGCATTTTAAAGTGTTCAGGTCAGGACTCTTATCAAACGTGTGTATTTTGAGCCAGGTAGGATAAAGCATGCCTGAGTTATAACGACTTCCTGTTTTGTGGCGAATCGTCAAAGTTTGCGAGCCCGCCACAGACACGCCCATCGACGAAAACTCTAAAGCTTCGCAATTTAACATCGCCAAGGCCTTTAGATGACAAAACCCAATTTTGGTATCGATCGGATAAAATCCCTAGGAGGAGTTCGTTAAAATACAACGCCTGGAAATGGCAAAAATGCCACTTATTCGCCGTAGGAAGTTAAAAATATCCGACTTCCTGTTGGGTTTGAGATATGGCTCCAAGAGACTTTTTCGTATGTTTTGGCGTGTTTGAGGTGTGTGCCAATTTTCGTGCATGTGCGTGATTCGTAGATCGGGGGCTCGTCCGTTTAATTTTTATAGGTGGCGCTGTCGAGTCATATAGCCACACCCACTTCATTATTATTATGGGGATGTGTTCAGGAGAGGACTTTTATCAACCATGTAAAGTTTTAGGCAGATCAGACATTGTGTGGTTGAGTTATACGGTCTTCTTGTTCCATGGCGAAGCGTTGAGGTTTGTCATGGCGCCACGGACACGCCCCTCTGCGAAAACTCTAGATCTTCACAATATATCATCGCTAGAGCTTTCAGATAACACAACCCAAATTTGGTGCTGATACGAAAAAATTTGTGGGAGGAGTTTGTTACACTGTAAAACATGTCATTTCCTGTGGCCAGCAGGTGGCGCTATATCTGTATATAGATATCGGCATGTAAACGTGTTCAGGTCAGGACTCTTATCAAAGGTGTGAATTTTGAGGCAGATCGGATAATGCATGCCTGAGTTATACCGACTTCCTGTTTTGTGGCGAATCGTCAAAGTTTGCGAGCCCGCCACGGACACGCCCATCGACGAAAACTCTAAAGCTTCGCAATTTAACATCGCCAAGGCCTTTAGATGACAAAACCCAATTTTGGTGTCGATCGGATAAAATCCCTTGGAGAAGTTCGTTAAAATACAACGCTTGGAAATGGCAAAAATGCCACTTTTTCGCCGCAGGAAGTTAAAAATATCTGACTTCCTGTTGGGTTTGAGATATGGCTCCAAGAGACTTTTTCGTATGGTTTGGCATGTTTGAGGTGTGTGCCAATTTTCGTGCATGTGCGTGATTCGTGTATCGGGGGCTCGTTCGTTTAATTTTTCTAGGTGGCGCTGTCGAGTCATTTTGCCACACCCACTTCCGAGACCTATATCAACCTGCTATTTACACCGAGTTTGGTGTGTGTGCAAATTTTCATGAGTTTTCGGGCATGTTTAGACCCTCAAAAGTGCCCTGATAGGGGGCGGAATAATAATAATAATAATAAATTAAAGCTGCAAGCAGCGATGATAGGGACCTCGCACCCGGGCTCACCGCCGCCCGGTAGCCTCAGTATAACAGAGAACAGCGAACAATATTAATTTCAGCCGATATATATAAAGAACCTGAGAAAAATCACTGATTTATGCAAAACTTCCTCCTGTCAGCAGGTGGCGCTATAACTGTGACTCAAGATCGGCATGTAGATGTCTTTAGGAGAGGCATCTCATCTAACCTGTGAATTTTCAGGCAGATCGGACATTGTTTGGCTGAGTTATAAGCCAAACTACCTTCTGCTATCAGGTGGCGCTATGACTGTGACTCAATATTGTTATGTGAATGTGTTCAGGGGAGGACTTTTATCAACCATGTGAAGTTTCAGGCTGATTGGACTTTGTGTGGTTGAGTTATGAGGACTTCCTGTTCCATGGCGAAGCGTTGAGGTTTGTCATGCTGCCACAGACACGCCCTTCTGTGAAAATTTCAGACCCTAACAAAATGTAATTGCTAGAACTTTCAGATAACAACCAACCAAACTTGGAGCTGATACGAAAAATTTTGTGGGAGGAGTTTATTACTCTGTAAATCATGACATTTCTTGTGGCCAGCAGGTGGCGCTGTAACTGTATCTGGATATTGGCATGTAAATGTGTTCAGGTCAGGACTCTTATTAAACATGTGAATTTTGAGGCAGATCAGATAATGCATGCCTGAGTTATAATGACTTCCGATTTTGTGGCGAATCGTCAAAGTTTGCGAGGCCGCCACGGACACGCCCATTGACAAAAACTCTAAAGCTTCACAATTTAACATCGCCAAGGCCTTTAGATGACAAAACCTAATTTTGGTGTCGATCAGATAAAATCCCTAGGAGGAGTTCGTTAAAATACAAAGCCTGGAAATGGCAAAAATGCCACTTATTTGCCGCAGGAAGTTAAAAATATCCGACTTCTTGTTGGGTTTGAGATATGGCTCCAAGAGACTTTTTCGTATGTTTTGGCGTGGTTGAGGTGTGTGCCAATTTTCGTGCATGTGCGTGATTCGTAGATCAGGGGCTCGTCCGTTTAATTTTTCTAGGTGGCGCTGTCGAGTCATTTTGCCACGCCCACTTCACTATTGTTATGGGGATGTGTTCGGGAAAGGACTTTTATCAAGCATGTGAAGTTTTAGGCTGATCTGACTTGGTGTGGTTGAGTTATAAGGACTTCCTGTTCCATGGCGAAGCGTTGAGGTTTGTCATGCCGCCACAGACACGCCCCTCTGCGAAAACTCTAGATCTTCACAATATATCATCGCTAGAGCTTTCAGATAACCCCACTCAAATTTGGTGCTGGTACAATAAAGTTTGTGGGAGGAGTTTGTCACACTGTAAAACATGTCATTTCCTGTGGCCAGCAGGTGGCGCTATAACTGTATCTGGATAGTGGCATGTAAACGTGTTCAGGTCAGGACGCTTATCAAGCGTGTGAATTTTGAGGCAGATCGGATAATGTATCACTGAGTTATAATGACTTCCTGTTTTGTGGCGAATCGTCAAAGTTTGCGAAGCCGCCACGGACACACCCATCGACGAAAACTCTAAAGCTTCGCAATTTAACATCGCCAAGGCCTTTAGATGACAAAACCTAATTTTGGTGTTGATCGGATAAAATCCCTAGGAGGAGTTCGTTAAAATACAACGCCTGGAAATGGCAAAAATGCCACTTTTTCGCTGCAGGAAGTTAAAAATATCTGACTTCCTGTTGGATTTGAGATATGGCTCCAAGAGACTTTTTCGTATGTTTTGGCATGTTTGAGGTGTGTGCCAATTTTCGTGCATGTGCGTGATTCGTGGATCGGGGGCTCGTTCGTTTAATTTTTCTAGGTGGCGCTGTCGAGTCATTTTGCCACGCCCACTTCCGAGACCCATAATAAACGTAAATTTTCGCCACTTCTGAGGCGTGTGCAAAGTTCCGTGAGTTTTCGGGCATGTTTAGCCCCTCAAAATTGCGATTCATTCCGGAAAAGAATAATAATAATAATAATAATAATAATAATAATAAACGGAGCAATTCCAATAGGGCCTTGCACCGTTCGGTGCTCGGTCCCTAATTAAAGCTGCAAGCAGCAATGATAGGGACCTCGCACCCGGGCTCACCGCCGCCCGTTGGCCTCAGGATGACAGAACAGCGAACAATATTAATTTAAGCCGATTTATATAAAGAACCTGAGAAAATCACTCATTCATGCCAAACTTTCTCTTGTCAGCAGGTGGCGTTATGACTCTGACTCAAGATTTGCATGTAGATGCCTTCAGTAGAGGAATCTTATCAACCATGTGAATTTTCAGCCAGATCGGACATTGTTTGGCTGAGTTATATGTAATTTCCTGTTGCCAGCAGGTGGCGCTATAACTGTGACTCGATATTGGCATGTAAATGTCTTCAGGAGAGGATTTTAATCAACCATGTAAATTTTCAGGCTGGTCAGACTTTGTGTGGCTGAGTTATAAGCCAAACTATCTTCTGCCAGCAGGTGGCGCTATGACTGACTCAATATTGCAATGTAGATGTCTTCAGGAGAGGAATTTAATCAACCATGTGAAGTTTCAGGCAGATCAGAGATCGTGTGGCTGAGTTATAAGCCAAAAGACCTTCTACCAGCAGGTGGCGCTATGACAGACTCAATATAATTATGTAGATGTGCTTAGGAGAGGACTTTCATCAACCATGTGAAGTTTCACGCAGATCGGACATTGTGTGGTTGAGTTACAAGCCAAACTACCTTCTGCCAGCAGGTGGCGCTATGACAGGCTCAATATTGTTATGTGGATGTGTTCAGGTGAGGAATATGATTAACCTTGTGAATTTTCAGGCAGATCAGACATTGTGTGGTTGAGTTATAAGCATTTCCTGTTCCATGGCGAAGCGTTGAGGTTTGTCATGCCGCCACGGACACGCCCTTCTGCAAAATCTCTAGATCTTCACAATATATCATTGCTGGAGCTTTCAAATAACATCACTCAAATTTGGTGCTGATATAATAAAGTTTGTGGAAGGAGTATATTACAATGTAAAACATGTCATTTCCTGTGGCCAGCAGGTGGCGCTATAACTCTATCTGGATATCAGTATATAAACGTATTCAGGTCAGGACTGTTATCAAATGTGTGAATTTTGAGGCAGATCGGATAATGCATGCCTGAGTTATAACGACTTCCTGTTTTGTGGCGAATCATCAAAGTTTGCGAGGCCGCCACGGACACGCCCATCGACAAAAACTCTAAAGCTTTGCAATTTAACATCGCCAAGGCCTTTACATGACAAAACCAAATTTTGGTGTTGATCAGATAAAATCCCTAGGAGGAGTTTGTTAAAATACAACGCCTGGAAATGGCAAAAATGCCACTTTTTCGCCGCAGGAAGTTAATAATATCTGACTTCCTGTTAGGTTTGAGATATGGCTCCAAGAGACTTTTTCGTATGTTTTGCCATGTTTAAGGTGTGTGCCAATTTTCGTGCATGTGCGTGATTCGTAGCTTGGGGGCTCGTCCGTTTAATTTTTCTAGGTGGCGCTGTCGAGTCATTTTGCCACGCCCACTTCAATATTGTTATGTGGATGTGTTCAAGAGATGACGTTTATCAACCATGTGAAGTTTCAGGCAGATCGGACATTGTGTGGTTGAGTTATAAGGACTTCCTGTTCCATGGCGAAGCGTTGAGGTTTGTCATACCGCCACAGACACGCCCCTCTGCGAAAACTCTAGATCTTCACAATATATCATCGCTAGAGCTTTCAGATGACACCACCCAATTTTGGTGCTGATACGAAAAAATTTGTGGGAGGAGTTTATTACTCCGTAAATCATGTCATTTCCTGTGGCCAGCAGGTGGCGTTATAACTATATCTGGATATTGGCATGTAAACGTGTTCAGGTCAGGACGCTTATCAAGCGTGTGAATTTTGAGGCAGATCTGATAATGCATGCCTGAGTTATAACGACTTCCTGTTTTGTGGCGAATCGTCAAAGTTTGCGAGGGCGCCACGGACACGCCCATCGACAAAAACTCTAAAGCTTCGCAATTTAACATCGCCAAGGCCTTTAGATGACAAAACCCAATTTTGGTGTCGATCAGATAAAATCCCTAGGAGGAGTTCGTTAAAATACAATGCCTGGAAATGCCAAAAACGCCACTTTTTCGCCGCAGGAAGTTAAAAATATCCGACTTCCTGTTGGGTTTGAGATATAGCTCCAAGAGACTTTTTCGTATGGTTTGGCATGTTTGAGGTGTGTGCCAATTTTCGTGCATGTGCGTGATTCGTGTATCGGGGGCTCGTCCGTTTAATTTTTCTAGGTGGCGCTGTCGAGTCATTTTGCCACGCCCACTTCCGAGACCCATATCAACCTGCTATTTACACCGCGTTTGGTGTGTGTGCAAATTTTCATGAGTTTTCGGGCATGTTTAGACCCTCAAAAGTGCCCCGATAGGGGGCGGAATAATAATAATAATAATAATTAAAGCTGCAAGCAGCGATGATAGGGACCTCGCACCCGGGCTCACCGCCGCCCGGTGACCTTACGATGACAGAGAACAGCGAACAATAATAATACAAGCCGATATATATATAAAAAACCTAAGAAAAATACAGATTTATGCCAAACTTCCTCCTGTCAGCAGGTGGCGCTATACCTGTGACTCAAGATTGGCATGTAGATGTCTTCAGGAGAGGAATTTAATCAACCATGTGAAGTTTCAGGCATATGGGACATTTTGTGGCTGAGTTATAAGCCAAACTACCTTCTGCCAGCAGGTGGCGCTATGACTATGACTCAATATTAATATGAAGATTTATTATGTAGATGTGCTCAGGGGAGGACTTTCATCAACCATGTGAAGTTTCAGGCAGATCGGACATTGTGTGGCCGAGTTACAAGCCAAACTACCTTCTGCCAGCAGATGGCGCTATTACTGACTCAATATTGTTATGTAGATGTGTTCAGGAGAGGACTTTTATCAATCATGTGAAGTTTCAGGCAGATCGGACATTGTGTGGTAGAGTTATAAGGACTTCCTGTTCTATGGCGAAGCGTTGAGGTTTGTCATGCCACCACAGACACGCCCCTCTGCAAAAACTCTAGATCTTCACAATATATCTCCGATAGAGCTTTCAGATGACACCACTCTATTTTGGTGCTGATACGGGAAAGTTTGTGGTAGGAGTTTGTTATAGTGTCAAACATGTCATTTCCTGTGGCCAGCAGGTGGCGCTATAACTGTAACTGGATATCGGCACGTAAACCTGTTCAGGTCAGGACTATTATTAAATGTGTGAATTTTGAGGCAGATCTGATAATGCATGCCTGAGTTATAACGACTTCCTGTTGTGGCGAATCATCAAAGTTTGCGAGGCCGCCACAGACACGCCCATCGACAAAAACTCTAAAGCTTCGCAATTTAACATCGCCAAGGCCTTTAGATGATAAAACCCAATTTTGGTGTCGATCGGATAAAATCCCTAGGAGGAGTTCGTTAAAATACAACGGCTGGAAATGGTAAAAATGCCACTTTTTCGCCGCAGGAAGTTAATAATATCTGACTTCCTGTTAGGTTTGAGATATGGCTCCAAGAGACTTTTTCGTATGTTTTGGCATGTTTAAGGTGTGTGCCAATTTTCGTGCATGTGCGTGATTCGTAGCTCGGGGGCTCGTCCGTTTAATTTTTCTAGGTGGCGCTGTCGAGTCATTTTGCCATGCCCACTTCAATATTGTTATGTGGATGTGTTCAAGAGATGACGTTTATCAACCATGTGAAGTTTCAGGCAGGTCGGACATTGTGTGGTTGAGTTATAAGGACTTCCTGTTCCATGGCGAAGCGTTGAGGTTTGTCATACCGCCACAGACACACCCCTCTGCGAAAACTCTAGATCTTCACAATATATCATCGCTAGAGCTTTCAGATAACACCACCCAATTTTGGTGCTGATACGATCAAATTTGTGGGAGGAGTTTATTACTCCTTAAATCATGTCATTTCCTGTGGCCAGCAGGTGGCGCTATAACTTTATCTGGATATTGGCATATAAACGTGTTCAGGTCAGGACGCTTATCAAGCGTGTGAATTTTGAGGCAGATCTGATAATGCATGCCTGAGTTATAACGACTTCCTGTTTTGTGGCGAATCATCAAAGTTTGCGAGGGCGCCACGGACACGCCCATCGACGAAAACTCTAAAGCTTCGCAATTTAACATCGCCAAGGCCTTTAGATGACAAAACCCAATTTTGGTGTCGATCGAATAAAATCCCTAGGAGGAGTTCGTTAAAATACAACGCCTGGAAATGGCAAAAACGCCACTTTTTCGCCGCAGGAAATTAAAAATATCTGACTTCCTGTTGGGTTTGAGATATGGCTCCAAGAGACTTTTTCGTATGGTTTGGCATGTTTGAGGTGTGTGCCAATTTTCGTGCATGTGCGTGATTCGTGTATCGGGGGCTCGTCCGATTAATTTTTCTAGGTGGCGCTGTCGAGTCATTTTGCCACGCCCACTTCCGAGACCCATATCAACCTGCTATTTACACCGCGTTTGGTGTGTGTGCAAATTTTCATGAGTTTTTGGGCATGTTTAGACCCTCAAAAGTGCCCCGATAGGGGGCGGAATAATAATAATAATAATAATAATAATAAAAAACGGAGCAATTCCAATAGGGCCTACGCACCGTTTCGGTGCTCGGTCCCTAATAATAATAAAAAACGGAGCAATTCCAATAGGGCCTACGCACCGTTTCGGTGCTCGGTCCCTAATTAAAGCTGCAAGCAGCGATGATAGGGACCTCGCACCCGGGCTCACCACCGCACGCTGGCCTCAGGATGACAGAGAACAGCGAACATCATTAATTTAAGCTGACATATGAAAAAAACCTGGGAAAATCACAATTTTTTGCCAAACTTCCTTCTTTAAGCAGGTGGCGCTATGACTGTGAGTCAATATTGGCATGTAGATGTCTTCAGGAGATAAAATTTATTAACCATGTGAATTTTCAGGCCGGTCAGACATTCTTTGGCTGAGTTATAAGCCAAACTACCTTCTGCCAGCAGGTGGCACTATGAATGACTCAAAATTGGTATAGGGATGTATTCAGGAGAGGAATTTAATCAACCATGTGAAGTTTCAGGCTGATCGGAATTTGTGTGGTTAAGTTTTAAGGACTTCATGTTTCATGGCGAAGCGTTGAGGTTTGTCATGCCGCCACGGACACGCCCCTCTGTGAAAACTCTAGATCTTCACAATATATCATCGCTAGAGCTTTCAGATAACAACCAACCAAATTTGGTGCTGACACAAAAAAATTTGTGGGAGGAGTTTATTACTCTGTAAATCATGACATTTCCTGTGACCAGCAGGTGGCGCTATAACTGTATCTGGATATTGGCATGTAAACGTGTTCTGGTCTGGACTCTTATTAAACATGTGAATTTTGAGGCAGAACGGATAATGCATGCCTGAGTTATAATGACTTCCGGTTTTGTGGCGAATCAAAGTTTGCGAGGCCGTCACAGACACGCCCATCGACAAAAACTCTAAAGCTTCGCAATTTAACATCGCCAAGGCCTTTAGATGACAAAACCCAATTTTGGTGTCGATCGGATAAAATCCCTAGGAGGAGTTCGTTAAGATACAACGCCTGGAAATGGCAAAAATACCACTTATTTGCCGCAGGAAGTTAAAAATATCCGACTTCCTGTTGGGTTTGAGTTATGGCTCCAAGAGACTTTTTTGTATGTTTTGACGTGTTTAAGGTGTGTGCCAATTTTCGTGCATGTGCGTGATTCGTAGATCAGGGGCTCTTCCGTTTAATTTTTATAGGTGGCGCTGTCGAGTCATTTTGCCACGCCCACTTCAATATTGTTATGGGGATGTGTCCAGGAGAGGAATTTAATCAACCATGTGAAGTTTCAGGCAGATCGGACTTTGTGTGGTTGAGTTAGAAGGACTTCCTGTTCCATGGCGAAGCGTTGAGGTTTGTCATGCCGCCACAGACACGCCCCTCTGCAAAAACTCTAGATCTTCACAATATATCATCGCTAGAACTTTCAGATAACACCACCCAATTTTGGCGCTGATATGATAAAATTTGTGGGAGGAGTTTGTTACTCTGTAAAACATGTAATTTCCTGCGGCCAGCAGGTGGCGCTATACCTGTATCTGGATATTGGCATGTAAACGTGTTCAGGTCAGGACTCTTATCAAGCGTGTGAATTTTGAAGCAGATCGGATAATGCATGCCTGAGTTATAACGACTTCCTGTTTTGTGGCGAATCGTCAAAGTTTGCGAGGCCGCCACAGACACGCCCATCGACGAAAACTCTAAAGCTTCGCAATTTAACATCGCCCATGCTTTTAGATGATAAAACCCAATTTTGGTGTCGATCGGATAAAATCCCTAGGAGGAGTTCGTTAAAATACAACGCCTGGAAATGGCAAAATTGGCACTTTTTCGCCGCAGGAAGTTAAAAATATCAGACTTCCTGTTGGGTTTGAGTTATGGCTCCAAGAGACTTTTTCGTATGTTTTGGCATGTTTGAGGTGTGTGCCGATTTTCGTGGATGTGTGTGATTCGGGGATCGGGGGCTTGTCCGTTTAATTTTTCTAGGTGGCGCTGTCGAGTCATTTTGCCACGCCCACTTCCGAGACCCATAATAAACGTAAATTTTCGCCAGTTCTGAGGCGTGTGCAAAGTTTTGTGAGTTTTCGGGCATGTTTAGCCCCTCAAAATCGCGATTCATTCCGGAAAAGAATAATAATAATAATAATAATTAAAGCTGCAAGCAGCGATGATAGGGACCTCGCACCCGGGCTCACCGCCGCCCACTGGCCTCTGTATGACAGAGAACAGCGAACAACATTAATTTAAGCCAACATATAAAAAAACCTGAAAAAATCACAAATTTGTGCCAAACTTCCTTCTGTCAGCAGGTGGCGCTATGACTGTGAGTCAATATTGGCATGTAAATGTCTTCAAGAGATAAAATTTATCAACCATGTGAATTTTCAGGCTGGTCAGACATTCTTTGGCTGAGATATAAGCCAAACTACCTTCTACCAGCAGGTGGCGCTATGAATGACTCAATATTTGTATGGGGATGTGTTCAGGAGGGGAATTTAATCAACCATGTGAAGTTTCAGGCAGATCAGACATTGTGTGGTTGAGTTATAAGGACTTCCTGTTTCATGGCGAAGCGTTGAGGTTTGTCATTCCGCCAAAGACACGGCCCTCTGCAAAAACTCTAGATCTTCCCAATATATCATCGCTTGAGCCTTCAGATAACAACCAACCAAATTTGGTGCTGATACGAAAAAAATTGTGGGAGGAGTTTATTACTCTGTAAATCATGACATTTCCTGTGGCCAGCAGGTGGCGCTATAACTGTATCTGAATATTGGCATGTGAATGTGTTCTGGTCTGGACTCTTATTAAACATGTGAATTTTGAGGCAGATCGGATAATGCATGCCTGAGTTATAATGACTTCCGGTTTGTGGCGAATCGTCAAAGTTTGCGAGGCCGCCACGGACATGCCCATCGACGAAAACTCTAAAGCTTCGCAATTTAACATCGCCAAGGCCTTTAGATGACAAAACCCAATTTTGGTGTCGATCGGATAAAATACCTAGGAGGAGTTCGTTAAGATACAACGCCTGGAAATGGCAAAAAAGCCACTTTTTCGCCGCAGGAAGTTAAAAATATCCAACTTCCTGTTGGGTTTGAGATATGGCTCCAAGAGACTTTTTCGTATGTTTTGCCATGTTTGAGGTGTGTGCCAATTTTCGTGCATGTGCGTGATTCGTAGATCAGGGGCTCGTCCGTTTAATTTTTATAGGTGGCGCTGTCGAGTCATTTTGCCACGCCCACTTCAATATTGTTATGTGGATGTGTTCAAGAGAGGACTTTTATCAACCATGTGAAGTTTCAGGCTGATCGGACTTTGTGTGGTTGAGTTATGAGGACTTCCTGTTCCATGGCGAAGCGTTGAGGTTTGTCATGCCGCCACGGACACGCCCCTCTCCGAAAACTCTAGATCTTCACAATATATCACCGATAGAGCTTTCAGATAACACCACTCAAATTTGGTGCTGATACCATAAAATTTGTGGGAGGAGTTTGTTACAGTGTAAAACATGTCATTTCCTGTGGCCAGCAGGTAGCGCTATAACTATATCTGGATATGGGCATGTAAACGTGTTCAGGTCAGGACTCTTATCAAACGTGTGCAATTTAAGGCAGATCGGATAATGCATGCCTGAGTTATAACGACTTCCTTTTTTGTGGCGAATCATCAAAGTTTGAGAGGCCGCCATGGACACGCCCATTGACGAAAACTCTCAAGCTTCGCAATTTAATATCGCCAAGGCCTTTAGATGACAAAACCAAATTTTGGTGTCGATCGGATAAAATCCCTAGGAGGAGTTCGTTAAAATACAACGCCTGAAAATGGCAAAATCGCCACTTTTTCGCCGCAGGAAGTACAAAATATCCGACTTCCTGTTGGGTTTGAGATATGGCTCCAAGAGACTTTTTCGTATGTTTTGGCATGTTTAAGGTGTGTGCCAATTTTCGTGCATGTGCGTGATTTGTGGATCGGGGGCTCGTCCGTTTAATTTTTATAGGTGGCGCTGTCGAGTCATTTTGCCACGCCCACTTCCGAACCCCCTAAAACCCAGCCATTTACACCGCGTTTGGTGTGTGTGC
This sequence comes from Danio rerio, assembly GCF_052040795.2. Lineage (NCBI taxonomy): Eukaryota > Metazoa > Chordata > Actinopteri > Cypriniformes > Danionidae > Danio > Danio rerio. Next base: position 26,882,647 of record NC_141031.1, on the reverse strand, counting down.
AAATTTTCGTGAGTTTTCGGGCATGTTTAGACCCTCAAAAGTGCCCCGATTGGGGGCGGAATAATAATAATAATTAAAGCTGCAAGCAGCGATGATAGGGACCTCGCACCCGGGCTCACCGCCGCCCGGTGGCCTCAGGATTACAGAGAACAGCGAACAGTAATAATTTAAGCCATTTTATTTAAAAAATCTGAGAAAATCACAGATTTATGCCAAACCTCCTCCTCTCAGCAGGTGGCGCTATGACTGTGACTCAAGATTGGCATGTAGATGTCACCAGGAGAGGAATCTTATCAACCATGTGAAGTTTCAGGCAGATCGAACATTGTTTAGCTGAGTTATAAGCCAAACTGCCTTTTGTCAGCAGGTGGCGCTATGACAGACTCAATGTTGTTATGTAGATGTGTTCAGGAGAGGACTTTTATCAACCATGTGAACTTTCAGGCAGATCGGACTTTGTGTGGTTGAGTTATAATGCAAACTACCATCTGCCAGCAGGTGGCGCTATAACTGTGACTTAAGATTGGCATGTAGATGCCATCAGTAATGGAATTTAATCAACCATGTGAAGTTTCAGGCAGATCGGATGTTGTTTGGCTGAGTTATAAGCCTATCTACCTTCTGCCAGCAGGTGGCGTTATGACTGACTCATTACTGTTTTGCGGATGTGTTCAGAAGAGGACTTTTATCAATCATGTGAAGTTTCAGGCTGATCGGACATTGTGTGGTTGAGTTATGAGGACTTGCTGTTCCATGGCGAAGCGTTGAGGTTTGTCATGCCGCCACGGACACGCCCCTTTGCAAAAACTCTAGATCTTGACAATATATCATCACTTAAGCTTTCAGATAACAACCCACCAAATTTGGTGCTGATACGAAAAAATTTGTGGGAGGAGTTTATTACTCTGTAAATCATGACATTTCCTGTGGCCAGCAGGTGGCGCTATAACTGTATCTGGATATCGGCATGTAAACGTGTTCTAGTCTGGACTCTTTTTAAACATGTGAATTTTGAGGCAGATCTGATAATGCATGCCTGAGTTATAGTGACTTCCTGTTTTGTGGCGAATTGTCAAAGTTTGCGAGGCCGCCACGGACACGCCCATCGACGAAAACTCTAAAGCTTCGCAATTTAACATCGCCAAGGCCTTTAGATGACAAAACCCAATTTTGGTGTCGATCAGATAAAATCCCTAGGAGGAGTTCGTTAAAATACAACGCCTGGAAATGGCAAAAATGCCACTTTTTCGCCGCAGGAAGTTAAAAATATCTGACTTCCTGTTGGGTTTGAGATATGGCTCCAAGAGACTTTTTGGTATGTTTTGGCATGTTTGAGGTGTGTGCCAATTTTCGTGCATGTGCGTGATTCGTGGATCGGGGGCTCGTCCGTTTAATTTTTCTAGGTGGCGCTGTCGAGTCATTTTGCCACGCCCACTTCCGAGACCCATATCAACCTGCTATTTACACCGCGTTTGGTGTGTGTGCAAATTTTCATGAGTTTTCGGGCATGTTTAGACCCTCAAAAGTGCCCCGATAGGGGGCGGAATAATAATAATAATAATAAATTAAAGCTGCAAGCAGCGATGATAGGGACCTCGCACCCGGGCTCACCGCCGCCCGGTGTTCTCAGGATGACAGAGAACAGCGAACAATATTAATTTAAGCCAATATATATTTAAAAAACCTGAGAAAATCACAGATTTATGCCAAACTTCCTCCTGTCAGCAGGTTGCGCTTGGACTGTGTGTCAATATTGGCATGTAGATGTCTTTAGGAGATAAATTTTATCAACCATGTAATTTTTCAGGCAGATCGAACATTGCTTGCCTGAGTTATAAGTAACTTCCTATTGTCAGCAGGTGGGGCTATGACTGTGACTTGATATTGGCTTGTAGATGTCTTCAGGAGAGGATTTTATTCAACCATGTGAATTTTCAGGCAGGTCAAACATTGTGTGGCTGAGTTATCAGCCAAACTTCTGGTTGCCAGCAGGTGGCGCTATGACTGACTCAATATTGTGATGTGGATGTGTTCAGAAGAGGACTTTTATCAACCATGTGAAGTTTCAGGCAGATCGGACATTGTGTGGTTGAGTTATAAGGACTTCCTGGTCAATGGCGAAGCGTTGAGGTTTGTCATGCCACCACTGACACACCCCTCTGCGAAAACTCTAAAGCTTCGCAATTTAACATCGCCAAGGCCTTTAGATGACAAAACCAAATTTTGGTGTTGATCGGATAAAATCCCTAGGAGGAGTTCGTTAAAATACAACGTCTGGAAATGGCAAAAACGCCACTTTTTTTCAGCAGGAAGTTAAAAATATCCGACTTCCTGTTGAGTTTGAGATATGGCACCAAGAGACTTTTTCGTATGTTTTGGCATGTTTAAGGTGTGTGCCAATTTTCGTGCATGTGCGTGATTCGTATATCAGGGGCTCATCCAATTAATTTTTTTAGGTGGCGCTGTCGAGTTGATTTGCCACGCCCACTTCAATATTGTTATGGGGATGTGTTCAGGAGAAGACTTTTACCAACCATGTGAAGTTTCAGGCTGATCAGACATTGTGGGGTTGAGTTATGAAGCCTTCCAGGTCAATGGCGAAGCATTGAGGTTTGTCATGCCGCCATGGACACGCCCCTCTCCGAAAACTCTAGATCTTCACAATATATCATCACTAGAGCTTTTAGATAACACTACCCAATTTTGGTGCTGATACGATAAAATTTGTGGGAGGAGTTTGTTACTTTGTAAAACATGTCATTTCCTGTGGCCAGCAGGTGGCGCTGTAACTGTATCTGGATATTGGCATGTAAACGTGTTCAGGTCAGGACTGTTATTAAACGTGTGAATTTTGAGGCAGATCGGATAATGCATGTCTGAGTTATAACGACTTCCTGTTTTGTGGCGAATCGTCAAACTTTGCGAGGCCGCCACCGACACGCCCATCGACGAAAACTCTAAAGCTTCGCAATTTAACATCGCCAAGGCTTTAAGATGACAAAACCCAATTTTGGTGTCGATCGGATAAAATCCCTAGGAGGAGTTCGTTAAAATACAACGCCTGGAAATGGAAAAAACGCCACTTTTTCGCCGCGGGAAGTAAAAAATATCCGACTTCCTGTTGGGTTTGAGATATGGCTCCAAGAGACTTTTTCGTATGTTTTGGTGTGTTTGAGGTGTGTGCCAATTTTCGTGCATGTGCGTGATTCGTAGATCGGGGGCTCGTCCGTTTAATTTTTCTAGGTGGCGCTGTCGAGTCATTTTGCCACGCCCACTTCCGAGACCCATAATAAACGTAAATTTTCGCCACTTCTGAGGCGTGTGCAAAGTTCCGTGAGTTTTCGGGCATGTTTAGCCCCTCAAAATCGCGATTCATTCCGGAAAAGAATAATAATAATAATAATAATAATAATAATTAAAGCTGCAAGCAGCGATGATAGGGACCTCGCACCCAGGCTCACCGCCGCCCGGTAGCCTCAGGATAACAGAGAACAGCGAACAATATTAATTTCAGCCGATATATATAAAGAACCTGAGAAAAATCACAGATTTATGCAAAACTTCCTCCTGTCAGCAGGTGGCGCTATAACTGTGACTCAAGATCGGCATGTAGATGTCTTTAGGAGAGGCATCTCATCTAACCTGTGAATTTTCAGGCAGATCGGACATTGTTTGGCTGAGTTATAAGCCAAACTACCTTCTGCTATCAGGTGGCGCTATGACTGTGACTCAATATTGTTATGTGAATGTGTTCAGGGGAGGACTTTTATCAACCATGTGAAGTTTCAGGCTGATCGGACTTTGTGTGGTTGAGTTATGAGGACTTCCTGTTCCATGGCGAAGCGTTGAGGTTTGTCATGCTGCCACAGACACGCCCTTCTGTGAAAATTTCAGACCCTAACAAAATGTAATTGCTAGAACTTTCAGATAACAACCAACCAAACTTGGAGCTGATACGAAAAATTTTGTGGGAGGAGTTTATTACTCTGTAAATCATGACATTTCTTGTGGCCAGCAGGTGGCGCTGTAACTGTATCTGGATATTGCCATGTAAATGTGTTCAGGTCAGGACTCTTATTAAACATGTGAATTTTGAGGCAGATTAGATAATGCATGCCTGAGTTATAATGACTTCCGATTTTGTGGCGAATCGTCAAAGTTTGCGAGGCCGCCATGGACACGCCCATTGACAAAAACTCTAAAGCTTCACAATTTAACATCGCCAAGGCCTTTAGATGACAAAACCTAATTTTGGTGTCGATCAGATAAAATCCCTAGGAGGAGTTCGTTAAAATACAACGCCTGGAAATGGCAAAAATCCCACTTATTTGCCGCAGGAAGTTAAAAATATCCGACTTCTTGTTGGGTTTGAGATATGGCTCCAAGAGACTTTTTCGTATGTTTTGGCGTGGTTGAGGTGTGTGCCAATTTTCGTGCATGTGCGTGATTCGTAGATCAGGGGCTCGTCCGTTTAATTTTTATAGGTGGCGCTGTCGAGTCATTTTGCCACGCCCACTTCACTATTGTTATGGGGATGTGTTCGGGAAAGGACTTTTATCAAGCATGTGAAGTTTTAGGCTGATCGGACTTGGTGTGGTTGAGTTATAAGGACTTCCTGTTCCATGGCGAAGCGTTGAGGTTTGTCATGCCGCCACAGACACGCCCCTCTGCGAAAACTCTAGATCTTCACAATATATCATCGCTAGAGCTTTCAGATAACACCACTCAAATTTGGTGCTGGTACAATAAAGTTTGTGGGAGGAGTTTGTCACACTGTAAAACATGTCATTTCCTGTGGCCAGCAGGTGGCGCTATAACTGTATCTGGATAGTGGCATGTAAACGTGTTCAGGTCAGGACGCTTATCAAGCGTGTGAATTTTGAGGCAGATCGGATAATGTATCACTGAGTTATAATGACTTCCTGTTTTGTGGCGAATCGTCAAAGTTTGCGAAGCCGCCACGGACACACCCATCGACGAAAACTCTAAAGCTTCGCAATTTAACATCGCCAAGGCCTTTAGATGACAAAACCTAATTTTGGTGTTGATCGGATAAAATCCCTAGGAGGAGTTCGTTAAAATACAACGCCTGGAAATGGCAAAAATGCCACTTTTTCGCTGCAGGAAGTTAAAAATATCTGACTTCCTGTTGGATTTGAGATATGGCTCCAAGAGACTTTTTCGTATGTTTTGGCATGTTTGAGGTGTGTGCCAATTTTCGTGCATGTGCGTGATTCGTGGATCGGGGGCTCGTCCGTTTAATTTTTCTAGGTGGCGCTGTCGAGTCATTTTGCCACGCCCACTTCCGAGACCCATAATAAACGTAAATTTTCGCCACTTCTGAGGCGTGTGCAAAGTTCCGTGAGTTTTCGGGCATGTTTAGCCCCTCAAAATCGCGATTCATTCCGGAAAAGAATAATAATAATAATAATTAAAGCTGCAAGCAGCGATGATAGGGACCTCGCACCCGGGCTCACCCCCGCCCGGTGACCTTACGATGACAGAGAACAGCGAACAATAATAATATAAGCCGATATATATATAAAAAACTAAGAAAAATACAGATTTATGCCAAACTTCCTCCTGTCAGCAGGTGGCGCTATACCTGTGACTCAAGATTGGCATGTAGATGTCTTCAGGAGAGGAATTTAATCAACCATGTGAAGTTTCAGGCACATGGGATATTTTGTGGCTGAGTTATAAGCCAAACTACCTTCTGCCAGCAGGTGGCGTTATGACTGACTCAATATTGTTATGGGGATGTGTTCAGGAGTGGACTTTTATCAAACATGTGAACTTTCAGGCAGATCAGAGATTGTGTGGAGATTGTGTTATAAGACAAACTACATTCTGCCAGCAGGTGGCGCTATTACTGACTCAATATTGTTATGTAGATGTGTTCAGGAGAGGACTTTTATCAATCATGTGAAGTTTCAGGCAGATCAGACATTGTGTGGTAGAGTTATAAGAAATTCCTGTTCCATGGCGAAGCGTTGAGGTTTGTCATGCCATCACAGACACGCCCCTCTGCAAAAACTCTAGATCTTCACAATATGTCATTGCTAGAGCTTTCAGATGACACCACTCTATTTTGGTGCTGATACGGGAAAGTTTGTGGTAGGAGTTTGTTATAGTGTCAAACATGTCATTTCCTGTGGCCAGCAGGTGGCGCTATAACTGTAACTGGATATCGGCACGTAAACCTGTTCAGGTCAGGACTGTTATTAAATGTGTAAATTTTGAGGCAGATCTGATAATGCATGCCTGAGTTATAACGACTTCCTGTTTTGTGGCGAATCGTCAAAGTTTGCGGGGCCGCCACGGACACGCCCATCGACAAAAACTATAAAGCTCCGCAATTTAACATCGCCAAGGCCTTTAGATGACAAAACCCAATTTTGGTGTCGATCAGATAAAATCCCTAGGAGGAGTTCGTTAAGATACAACGCCTGGAAATGGCAAAAATGCCACTTTTTCGCCGCAGGAAGTTAAAAATATCCGACTTCCTGTTGGGTTTGAGATATGGCTCCAAGAGACTTTTTCGTATGTTTTGGCATGTTTAAGGTGTGTGCCAATTTTCGTGCATGTGCGTGATTCGTAGCTCAGGGGCTCGTCCGTTTAATTTTTCTAGGTGGCGCTGTCGAGTCATTTTGCCACGCCCACTTCAATATTGTTATGTGGATGTGTTCAAGAGATGACGTTTGTCAACCATGTGAAGTTTCAGGCAGATCGGACATTGTGTGGTTGAGTTATAAGGACTTCCTGTTCCATGGCGAAGCGTTGAGGTTTGTCATACCGCCACGGACACGCCCCTCTGCGAAAACTCTAGATCTTCACAATATATCATCGCTAGAGCTTTCAGATGACACCACCCAATTTTGGTGCTGATACGAAAAAAATTGTGGGAGGAGTTTATTACTCCATAAATCATGTCATTTCCTGTGGCCAGCAGGTGGCGCTATAACTGTATCTGGATATTGGCATGTAAACGTGTTCAGGTCAGGACTCTTATCAAACGTGTGAATTTTTAGGCAGATCAGGTAATGCATGCCTGAGTTATAACGACTTCCTGTTTTGTGGCGAATCGTCAAAGTTTGCGAGGCCGCCACGGACACACCCATCGACGAAAACTCTAAAGCTTCGCAATTTAACATCGCCAAGGCCTTTAGATGTCAAAACCCAATTTTGGTGTCGATCGGATAAAATCCCTTGGAGGAGTTCGTTAAAATACAACGCCTGGAAATGGCAAAAACGCCACTTTTTCGCCGCAGGAAGTTAAAAATATCCGACTTCCTGTTGGGTTTGAGATATGGCTCCAAGAGACTTTTTCGTATGTTTTGGCATGTTTGAGGTGTGTGCCAATTTTCATGCATGTGCGTGATTCGTGTATCGGGGGCTCGTCCGTTTAATTTTTCTAGGTGGCGCTGTCGAGTCATTTTGCCACGCCCACTTCCGAGACCCATATCAACCTGCTATTTACACCGCGTTTGGTGTGTGTGCAATTTTTTATGAGTTTTTGGGCATGTTTAGACCCTCAAAAGTGCCCCGATAGGGGGCGGAATAATAATAATAATAATAATAAAAAACGGAGCAATTCCAATAGGGCCTACGCACCGTTTCGGTGCTCGGTCCCTAATTAAAGCTGCAAGCAGCGATGATAGGGACCTCGCACCCGGGCTCACCGCCGCCCGGTGGCCTCAGGATGACAGAGAACAGCGAACAATATTAATTTAAGCCGATGTATATAAAGAACCCGAGAAAATCACAAATTTATGTCAAACTTCCTCCTGTCAGCAGGTGGCGCTATGACTGTGACTCAAGATTGGCATGTAGATGTCTTCAGGAGAGAATTCTTATCAACCATGTGAATTTTCAGGCAGATCAGTCATTTTGTGGCTGATTTGTAAGCCAAACTACCTTCTGCCAGCAGGTGGTGCTATGAATGATTTAATTTTGTTATGTGGATGTGTTCAGGAGAAGACTTTTATCAACCATGTGAAGTTTCAGGCTGATCACATTTTGTGTGGTTGAGTTATAATGCAAACTACATTCTGCCAGCAGGTGGCGCTATGACTGTGACTCAAGATTGGCATGTAGATGCCTTCAGTAGAGGAATCTTATCCACCATGTGATTTTTCAGCCAGATCTGACATTGTTCGGCTGAGTTATATTTAATTTCCCGTTGCCAGCAGGTGGCGCTATGACTGTGACTCCATATTGGCATATAGATGTCTTCAAGAGAGGAATTTAATCAACCATGTATAGTTTCAGGCAGATCAGACATTGTGTGGCTGAGTTATAAGCCAAACTACCTTCTACCAGCAGGTGGCGCTATTAGAGAATCAATATAATTATGTAGATGTGCACGGGAGAGTACTTTCATCAACCATGTGAAGTTTCAGGCTGATCGGATATTGTGTGGTTGAGTTATAATGCAAACTACCTTCTGCCAGCAAGTGGCGCTATAACTGTGACTTAAGATTGGCATGTAGATGCCTTCAGTAGAAGAATTTAATCAACCATGTGAAGTTTCAGGCAGGTCAGACATTGTGTGGCTAAGTTATGAGCCAAACTACCTTCTGCCAGCAGGTGGCGCTATGACTGACTCAATATTGGCATTTAGATGTCTTCAGGAGAGGAATTTAATCAACCATGTGAAGTTTCAGGCAGATCAGACATTGTGTGGTGTAGTTATAAGGACTTCCTGTTCCATGGCGAAGCGTTGAGGTTTGTCATGCCGCCACGGACACACCCCTCTGCGAAAACTCTAGATCTTCGCAATATATCATTGCTAGAGCTTTCAGATAACAACACCCAATTTTGGTGCTGATACAATAAAATTTGGTGAAGTAGTATGTTACAATGTAAAACATGCCATTTCCTGTGGCCAGCTGGTGGCGCTATAACTCTATCTAGATATTGGCATGTAAATGTGTTCAGGTCAGGACTCTTATTAAACATGTGAATTTTGAGGCAGATCGGATAATGCATGCCTGAGTTATAATGAATTCCGGTTTTGTGGCGAATCGTCAAAGTTTGCAAGGCCGCCACGGACACGCCCATCGACAAAACCTCTAAAGCTTCGCAATTTAACATCGCCAAGGCCTTTAGATGACAAAACCCAATTTTGGTGTTGATAGCATAAAATCCCTAGGAGGAGTTCGTTAAGATACAAAGCCTGGAAATGGCAAAAATGCCACTTATTTGCCGCAGGAAGTTAAAAATATCCGACTTCCTGTTGGGTTTGAGATGTGGATCCAAGAGACTTTTTCGTATGTTTTGGTGTGTTTAAGGTGTGTGCCAATTTTCGTGCATGTGCGTGATTCGTAGATCAGGGGCTCGTCCGTTTAATTTTTATAGGTGGCGCTGTCGAGTCATTTTGCCACGCCCCCTTCATTATTGTTATGTGGATGTGTTCAGGAGAGGACTTATATCAACCATGTGAAGTTTCAGGCAGATCGGACATTGTGTGCTTGAGTTATAAGGACTTCCTGTTCCATGGCGAAGCGTTGAGGTTTGTCATGCCGCCACGGACACGCCCCTCTGCGAAAACTCTAGATCTTCAGAATATATCATCGCTAGGGCTTTCAGATAACACAACCCAAATTTGGTGCTGATACGAAAAAATTTGTGGGAGGAGTTTGTTACGATGTAAAACATGTCATTTCCTGTGGCCAGCAGGTGGCGCTATAACTGTATCTGGATATCGGCATGTAAACGTGTTCAGGTCAGGACTCTTATCAAACGTGTGAATTTGGAGGCAGATCGGATAATGCATGCCTGAGTTATAACGACTTCCTGTTTTGTGGCGAATCGTCAAAGTTTGCGAGGCCGCCACGGACACGCCCATCGACGAAAACTCTAAAGCTTCGCAATTTAACATCGCCAAGGCCTTTAGATGACAAAACCCAATTTTGGTGTCGATCGGATAAAATCCCTAGGAGGAGTTCGTTAAAATACAACGCCTGGAAATGGCAAAAACGCCACTTTTTCGCCGCAGGAAGTTTAAAATATCCGACTTCCTGTTGGGTTTGAGATATGGCTCCAAGAGACTTTTTCGTATGATTTGGCATGTTTGAGGTGTGTGCCAATTTTCGTGCATGTGCGTGATTCGTGTATCGGGGGCTCGTCCGTTTAATTTTTCTAGGTGGCGCTGTCGAGCCATTTTGCCACGCCCACTTCCGAGACCCATATCAACCTGCTATTTACACCGCGTTTGGTGTGTGTGCAAATTTTCATGAGTTTTCGGGCATGTTTAGACCCTCAAAAGTGCCCCGATAGGGGGCGGAATAATAATAATAATAATAATTAAAGCTGCAAGCAGCGATGATAGGGACCTCGCACTCGGGCTCACCGCCGCCCGGTGGCCTCAGGATGACAGAGAACAGCGAACAGTAATAATTTAAGCCGATATAATAAAAAAATCTGAGAAAATAACAGATTTATGCCAAATTTCCTCCTGTCAGCAGGTGGCGCTATAACTGTGACTCACGATTGGCATGTAGATTTCTTCAGGAGAGGAAACTTATCAACCATGTGAAGTTTCAGGCAGATCGGACATTGATTGGCTGAGTTATAAGCCAAACTGCCTTTTGTCAGCAGGTGGCGCTATGACAGACTCAATGTTGTTATGTAGATGTGTTCAGGAGAGGACTTTTATCAAACTTGTGAAGTTTCAGCCAGATCAGACTTTGTGTGGTTGAGTTATACTGCAAACTACCATCTGTCAGCAGGTGGCGCTATAACTGTGACTTAAGATTCGCATGTAGATGTCTTCCGGAGAGGAATCTTATCAACCATGTAAAGTTTCAGGCACATGGGACATTGTGTGGCTGAGTTATAAGCCAAACTACCGTCTGCCAGCAGGTGGCGTTATGATTGACTCAATATTATTATGTAGATGTGTTTTGGAGAGGACTTTCATCAACCATGTGACATTTTAGGCAGATCTGACATTGTGTGGCCGAGTTACAAGCCAAACTACCTTCTGCCAGCAGGTGGCGCTATGACTGACTCAATATTGTTATGTGGATGTGTTCAGGAGAGGACTTTTAACAATCATGTGAAGTTTCAGGCAGATCAGACATTGTGTGGTTGAGTTATAAGGAATTCCTGTTCCATGGCGAAGCGTTGAGGTTTGTCATGCCACCACAGACACGCCCCTCTTGCAAAAACTCTAGATCTTCACAATATATCATCGCTAGAGCTTTCAGATGACTTCACTCTATTTTGGTGCTGATACGGGAAAGTTTGTGGGAGGAGTTTGTTAGAGTGTCAAACATGTCATTTCCTGTGGCCAGCAGGTGGCGCTATAGCTGTAACTGGATATCGGCACGTAAACCTGATCAGGTCAGGACTGTTAATAAATGTGTGAATTTTGAGGCAGATCGAATATTGCATGCCAGAGTTATAACGACTTCCTGTTTTGTGGCGAATCATCAAAGTTTGCGAGGCCGCCACGGACACGCCCATCGATGAAAACTCTAAAGCTTCGCAATCTAACATCACCAAGGCTTTAAGATGACAAAACCCAATTTTGGTGTTTATCAGATAAAATCCCTAGGAGGAGTTCGTTAAAATACAACGCCTGGAAATGGCAAAAGCGCCACTTTTTCGCCACAGGAAGTTAAAAATATCCGACTTCCTGTTGGGTTTGAGATATGGCTCCAAGAGACTTTTTCGTATGTTTTGCCATGTTTGAGGTGTGTGCCAATTTTTGTACATGTGTGTGATTCGTAGATCGGGGGCTCGTCCATTTAATTTTTCTAGGTGGCGCTGTCGAGTCATTTTGCCACGCCCACTTCAATATTGTTATGTGGATGTGTTCAAGAGATGACGTTTATCAACCATGTGAAGTTTCAGGCAGATCGGACATTGTGTGGTTGTGTTATAAGGACTTCCTGTTCCATGGCGAAGCGTTGAGGTTTGTCATACCGCCACGGACACGCCCCTCTCCGAAAACTCTAGATCTTCACAATATATCATCGCTAGAGCTTTCAGATAACACCACTCAATTTTGGTGTTGATACGATAAAATTTGTGGGAGGAGTTTATGATTCCGTAAATCATGTCATTTCCTGTGGCCAGCAGGTGGCGCTGTAACTGTATCTGGATATTGGCATGTAAACGTGTTCAGGTCAGGACTCTTATCAAGCGTATGAATTTTGAGGCAGATCGGATAATGCATGCCTGAGTTATAACGACTTCCTGTTTTGTGGCGAATCGTCAAAGTTTGCGAGGCCGCCACGGACACGCCCATCGACGAAAACTCTAAAGCTTCGCAATTTAACATCGCCAAGGCCTTTAGATGTCAAAATCCAATTTTGGTGTCGATCGGATAAAATCCCTAGGAGGAGTTCGTTAAAGTACAACGCCTGGAAATGGCAAAAACGCCACTTTTTCGCCGCAGGAAGTAAAAAATATCCGACTTCCTGTTGGGTTTGAGATATGGCTCCAAGAGACTTTTTTGTATGTTTTGGCATGTTTGAGGTGTGTGCCAATTTTCGTGCATGTGCGTGATTCGTGGATCGGGGGCTCGTCCGTTTAATTTTTCTAGGTGGCGCTGTCGAGTCATTTTGCCACGCCCACTTCCGAAGCCCTTAACAAACGTAAATTTTCGCCACTTCTGAGGCGTGTGCAAAGTTGCGTGAGTTTTCGGGCATGTTTAGCCCCTCAAAATCGCGATTCATTCCGGAGGAGAATAATAATAATAATAATAATAATAATAATAATAATAATAAACGGAGCAATTCCAATAGGGCCTTGCACCGTTCGGTGCTCGGTCCCTAATAATAAACGGAGCAATTCCAATAGGGCCTTGCACCGTTCGGTGCTCGGTCCCTAATAATAATAAAAAACGGAGCAATTCCAATAGGGCCTACGCACCGTTTCGGTGCTCGGTCCCTAATAATTAAAGCTGCAAGCAGCGATGATAGGGACCTCGCACCCGGGCTCACCGCCGACCGGTGGCCTCAGGATGACAGAGAACAGCGAACAATATTAATTTAAGCCAATGTATATGTAAAAAACCTGAGAAAATCACAGATTTATGCCAAACTTCCTCCTGTCAGCAGGTTGTGCTAAGACTGTGAGTCAATATTGGCATGTAGATGCCTTCAGGAGATACATTTTTTCAACCATGTAATTTTTCAGGCGGATCGAACATTGTTTGGCTGAGTTAAAAGTAACTTCCTATTGCCAGCAGGTGGCGCTATGACTGTGACTCATTATTGGCTTGTAGATGTCTTCAGGAGCGGATTTTAATAAACCATGTGAATTTTCAGGCAGGTCAAACATTGTGTGGCTGAGTTATAAGCCAAACTTCCGGTTGCCAGCAGGTGGCGCTATGACTGACTCAATATTGTTATGTGGATGTGTTTAGGAGAGGACTTTTATCAACAATGTGAAGTTTCAGGCAGATCGGACATTGTGTGGTTGAGTTATAAGGACTTCCTGGTCAATGGCGAAGCGTTGAGGTTTGTCAGGCCGCCACGGTCAGGCCCCTCTCCGAAAACTCTAGATCTTCGCAATTTAACATTGCCAAGGCCTTTAGATGACAAAACCAAATTTTGGTGTTGATCGGATAAAATCCCTAGGAGGAGTTCGTTAAAATACTACGCCTGGAAATGGCAAAAACGCACTTTTTTACAGCAGGAAGTTAAAAATATCTGACTTCCTGTTGAGTTTGAGATATGGCTCCAAGAGACTTTTTCGTATGTTTTGGCATGTTTGAGGTGTGTGCCAATTTTCGTTTATGTGTGTGATACGTATATCAGGGGCTCGTCCGATTAATTTTGGTAGGTGGCGCTGTCGATCTATTAAAAATATCTGACTTCCTGTTGAGTTTGAGATATGGCTCCAAGAGACTTTTTCGTATGTTTTGGCATGTTTGAGGTGTGTGCCAATTTTCGTTTATGTGTGTGATACGTATATCAGGGGCTCGTCCGATTAATTTTGGTAGGTGGCGCTGTCGAGTCTATTTGCCACGCCCACTTCAATATTGTTATGTGGATGTGTTCAGGAGAGGACTTTTATCAACCATGTGAAGTTTCAGGCAGAGCAGACATTGTGTGGTTGAGTTATAAAGCCTTCCTGGTCAATGGCGAAGCGTTGAGGTTTGTCATGCCGCCACGGACACGCCCCTCTCCGAAAACTCTAGATCTTCACAATATATCATCGCTAGAGCTTTTAGATAACACTACCCAATTTTGGTGCTGATGCGATAAAATTTGTGGGAGGAGTTTGTTACTCTGTAAAACTTGTCATTTCCTGTGGCCAGCAGGTGGCGCTGTAACTGTATCTGGATATTGGCATGTAAACGTGTTCAGGTCAGGACTGTTATTAAACGTGTGAATTTTGAGGCAGATCTGATAATGCATGCCTGAGTTATAACGACTTCCTGTTTTGTGGCGAATCGTCAAACTTTGCGAGGCCGCCACGGACACGCCCATCGACGAAAACTCTAAAGCTTCGCAATTTAACATCGCCAAGGCCTTTAGATGACAAAAGCCAATTTTGGTGTCGATCGGATAAAATCCCTAGGAGGAGTTCGTTAAAGTACAACGCCTGGAAATGGCAAAAACGCCACTTTTTCGCCGCAGGAAGTCAAAAATATCCGACTTCCTGTTGGGTTTGAGATATGGCTCCAAGAGACTTTTTCGTATGTTTTGGCATGTTTGAGGTGTGTGCCAATTTTCGTGCATGTGCGTGATTCGTAGATCGGGGGCTCGTCCGTTTAATTTTTCTAGGTGGCGCTGTCGAGTCATTTTGCCACACCCACTTCCGAGACCCATAATAAACGTAAATTTTCGCCACTTCTGAGGCGTGTGCAAAGTTGCGTGAGTTTTCGGGCATGTTTAGCCCCTCTAAATCGCGATTCATTGGAGAGAATAATAATAATAATAATAATAATAATAATAATAATAAACGGAGCAATTCCAATAGGGCCTACGCACCGTTTCGGTGCTCGGTCCCTAATAAACGGAGCAATTCCAATAGGGCCTACGCACCGTTTCGGTGCTCGGTCCCTAAAAACGGAGCAATTCCAATAGGGCCTACGCACCGTTTCGGTGCTCGGTCCCTAATTAAAGCTGCAAGCAGCGATGATAGGGACCTCGCACCCGGGCTCACCGCCGCCCGGTGACATTACGATGACAGAGAACAGCGAACAATAATAATTTAAGCCAATATATTAAAAAAATCTTAAGAAAATCACAGATTTATGCCAAACTTCCTTCTGTCAGCAGATGGCGCTATAACTGTGACCTAAAATTGGCATGTAGATGTCTTCCGGAGAGGAATCTTATCAACCATGTAAAGTTTCAGGCACATGGGACATTGTGTGGCTGAGTTATCAGCCAAACTACCTTCTGCCAGCAGGTGGCGTTATGACTGACTCAATATTGTTATGTGGATGTGTTCAGGAGCTGACTTTTATCAACCATGTGAAGTTTCAGGCAGATCAGAGATTGTGTGGAGATTGTTTTTTAAGACAAACTACATTCTGCCAGCAGGTGGCGTTATGACTGACTCAATATTATTATGAAGATGTGTTTAGGAGAGGACTTTCATCAACCATGTGCATTTTAGGCAGATCTGACATTGTGTGGCCGAGTTACAAGCCAAACTACCTTCTGCCAGCAGGTGGCGCTATGACTCTGACTCAATATTGTTATGTGGATGTGTTCAGGAGAGGACTTTTATCAATCATGTGAAGTTTCAGGCAGATCAGACATTGTGTGGTTGAGTTATAAGAAATTCCTGTTCCATGGCGAAGCGTTGAGGTTTGTCATGCCACCACAGACACGCCCCTCTGCAAAAACTCTAGATCTTCACAATATATCATCGCTAGAGCTTTCAGATGACACCACTCTATTTTGGTGCTGATACGGGAAAGTTTGTGGGAGGAGTTTGTTACAGTGTCAAACATGTCATTTCCTGTGGCCAGCAGGTGGCGCTATAACTGTAACTGGATATCGGCACGTAAACCTGTTCAGGTCAGGACTGTTATTAAATGTGTGAATTTTGAGGCAGATCGAATATTGCATGCCAGAGTTATAAAGACTTCCTGTTTTGTGGCGAATCATCAAAGTTTGCGAGGCCGCCACGGACACGCCCATCGATGAAAAGTCTAAAGCTTCGCAATTTAACATCACCAAGGCGTTAAGATGACAAAACCCAATTTTGGTGTTTATCAGATAAAATCCCTAGGAGGAGTTCGTTAAAATACAACGCCTGAAAATGGCAAAAGTGCCACTTTTTCGCCACAGGAAGTTAAAAATATCCGACTTCCTGTTGGGTTTGAGATATGGCTCCAAGAGACTTTTTCGTATGTTTTGCCATGTTTGAGGTGTGTGCCAATTTTTGTGCATGTGCGTGATTCGTAGTTCGGGGGCTCGTCCGTTTAATTTTTCTAGGTGGCGCTGTCGAGTCATTTTGCCACACCCACTTCAATATTGTTATGTGGATGTGTTCAAGAGATGACGTTTATCAACCAAGTGAAGTTTCAGGCAGATCGGACATTGTGTGGTTGTGTTATAAGGACTTCCTGTTCCATGGCGAAGCGTTGAGGTTTGTCATACCGCCATGGACACACCCCTCTGCGAAAACTCTAGATCTTTACAATATATCATCGCTAGAGCTTTCAGATGACACCACTTAATTTTGGTGCTGATACAAAAAAATTTGTGGGAGGAGTTTATTACTCCGTAAATCATGTCATTTCCTGTGGCCAGCAGGTGGCGCTGTAACTGTATCTGGATATTGGCAATTAAACGTGTTCAGGTCAGGACGCTTATCAAGCTTGTGAATTTTGAGGCAGATCGGATAATGCATGCCTGAGTTATAACGACTTCCTCTTTTGTGGCGAATCATCAAAGTTTGCGAGGCCGCCACGGACACGCCCATCGATGAAAACTCTAAAGCTTCGCAATTTAACATCGCCAAGGCCTTTAGATGACAAAACCCAATTTTGGTGTCGATCGGATAAAATCCCTAGGAGGAGTTCGTTAAAATACAACGCCTGGAAATGGCAAAAACGCCACTTTTTCGCCGCAGGAAGCTAAAAATATCCGACTTCCTGTTGGGTTTGAGATATGGCTCCAAGAGACTTTTTCGTATGTTTTGGCATGTTTGAGGTGTGTGCCAATTTTCGTGCATGTGTGTGATTCGTGGATCGGGGGCTCGTCCGTTTAATTTTTCTAGGTGGCGCTGTCGAGTCATTTTGCCACGCCCACTTCCGAAGCCCATAACAAACGTAAATTTTCGCCACTTCTGAGGCGTGTGCAAAGTTGCGTGAGTTTTCGGGCATGTTTAGCCCCTCAAAACCGCGATTCATTCCGCGGAAGAAGAAGAAGAAGAATAATTAAAGCTGCAAGCAGCGATGATAGGGACCTCGCACCCGGGCTCACCGCCGCCCGGTGGCCTCAGGATGATAGAGAACAGCGAACAATAATATTTAAGCCGATATATATAAGGAAGCCGAGAAAATCACAGATTTATGCCAAACTTCCTCCTGTCAGCAGGTGGCGCTATGACTGTGACTCAAGATTGGTATGTAGATGCCTTCAGTAGAGGAATCTTATCAACCATGTGAATTTTCAGGCAGGTCGGACGTTGTTTGGCTGAGTTATAAGCCAAACTTTCTGTTGCCAGCAGGTGGCGCTTTGACTGTGTTAATGTTGGTATGTGGATGTCTTCAGAAGAGGATTTTTATCAACCATGTGAAGTTTCAGGCAGATTAGACATTGTGGGGCTGAGTTGTAAGCAAAACTACCTTCTGCCAGCAGGTGGCGCTATGACAGACTCAATGTTGTTATGTGGATGTGTTCAGAAGAGGACTTTTATTCACCATGTTAAGTTTCACGCTGATCGGACATTGTGTGGTTGAGTTATAAGCCAAAATTCCTTCCGTAACTAGGTGGCGCTATGACTGACTCAATATTGGCATGTATATGTGTTCAGGAGAGGACTTTTATCAAGCATGTGAAGTTTCAGGCTGATCGGAAATTGTGTGGTTGAGTTATAACCATTTCCTGTTCCATGGCGAAGCGTTGAGGTTTGTCATGCCACAACGGACACGCCTTTCTGCGAAAACTCTAGATCTTCACAATATATCATCGCTAGAGCTTTCAGATGACACCACCCATATTTGGTGCTGATACTATAAAATTTGTGAGAGGAGTTCGTTACAGTGTAAAACATGTCATTTCCTGTGGCCAGCAGGTGGCGCTATAACTTTTCCTGGATATCGGCATGTTAAAGTTTTCAGGTCAGGACTGTTATCAAACGTGTGTATTTTGAGGCAGATCGGATAATGCATGCCTGAGTTATAACGACTTCCTGTTTTGTGGCGAATCTTCAAAGTTTGCGAGGCCGCCACGGACACGCCCATCGACAAAAACTCTAAATCTTCGCAATTTAACATCGCCAAGGCCTTTAGATGACAAAACCCAATTTTGGTGTCGATCGGATAAAATCCCTAGGAGGAGTTCGTCAAAATACAACGCCTGGAAATGGCAAAAATACCACTTATTCGCCGCAGGAAGTTAAAAATATCCGACTTCCTGTTGGGTTTGAGATATGGCTCCAAGAGACTTTTTCGTATGTTTTGGCGTGTTTGAGGTGTGTGCCAATTTTCGTGCATGTGCGTGATTCGTAGATCGGGGGCTCGTCCGTTTAATTTTTATAGGTGGCGCTGTCGAGTCATATTGCCACGCCCACTTCAATATTGTTATGTGGATGTGTTCAAGAGAGGACGTTTATCAACCAAGTAAAGTTTCAGGCAGATCGGACTTTGTGTGGTTGAGTTATAAGGACTTCCTGTTTCATGGCGAAGCGTTGAGGTTTGTCATGCCGCCACGGACACGCCCCTCTGCGAAAATTCTAGATCTTCACAATATATCATCGCTACAGCTTTCAGATACACAACCCAAATTTGGTGCTGATACAAAAAAAATTGTGGGAGGAGTTTGTTACATTGTAAAATATGTCATTTCCTGTGGCCAGCAGGTGGCGCTATAACTATATCTGGATATTGGCATGTACACGTGTTCAGGTCAGGACTCTTATCAAACGTGTGAATTTTGAGGCAGATCGGATAATGCATGCCTGACTTATAACGACTTCCTGTTTTGTGGCGAATCGTCAAAGTTTGCGAGGCCGCCACAGACACGCCCATCGACGAAAACTCTAAAGCTTCGCAATTTAACATCGCCAAGGCCTTTAGATGACAAAACCCAATTTTGGTGTCGATCGGATAAAATCCCTAGGAGGAGTTCGTTAAAATACAACGCCTGGAAATGGCAAAATCGCCACTTTTTCGCCGCAGGAAGTACAAAATATCCGACTTCCTGTTGGGTTTGAGATATGGCTCCAAGAGACTTTTTCGTATGTTTTGGCATGTTTGAGGTGTGTGCCAATTTTCGTGCATGTGCGTGATTCGTGGATCGGGGGCTCGTCCGTTTAATTTTTCTAGGTGGCGCTGTCGAGTCATTTTGCCACGCCCACTTCCGAAACCCCTAAAACCCAGCCATTTACACCGCGTTTGGTGTGTGTGCAAATTTTCGTGAGTTTTCGGGCATGTTTAGACCCTCAAAAGTGCCCCGGTTGGGGGCGGAATAATAATAATAATAATAATTAAAGCTGCAAGCAGCGATGATAGGGACCTCGCACCCGGGCTCACCGCCGCCCAGTGGCCTCAGGATGACAGAGAACAGCGAACAATAATAATTTAAGCCGATATATATAAAGAACCTGAGAAAATCGAACATTCATGCCAAACTTCCTCTTGTCAGCAGGTGGCTCTATCACTGTGACTCAAGATTTGCATGTAGATGCCTTCGGTAGAAGAATCTTATCAATCATGTGAATTTTTAGCCAGATCGGACATTGTTTAGCTGAGTTATATGTAATTTCCTGTTGCCAGCAGGTGGCGCTATGACTGTGACTCAATATTGGCATGTAGATGTCTTCAGAAGAGGATTTTAATCAACCATGTAAATTTTTAGGCTGGTCAGACTTTGTGTGGCTGAGTTATAAGCCAAACTATCTTCTGCCAGCAGGTGGCGCCATGACTGACTCAATATTGTTATGTGGATGTGCTTAGGAGAGGACTTTTATCAACCATGTGAAGTTTCAGGCAGATCGGACATTGTGTGGCCGAGTTACAAGCCAAACTACCTTCTGCCAGCAGGTGGCGCTATGACAGACTCAACATTGTTATGTGGATGTGTTCAGGAGAGGAATATGGTCAACCTTGTGAAGTTTCAGGCAGATCGGACATTGTGTGGTTGAGTTATAAGCATTTCCTGTTCCATGGCGAAGCGTTGAGGTTTGTCATGCCGCCACGGACACGCCCTTCTGCAAAATCTCTAGATCTTTACAATATATCATCGCTAGAGCTTTCAGATAACATCACTCAAATTTAGTGCTGATATAATAAAGTTTGCGGAAGGAGTACATTACAATGTAAAACATGTCATTTCCTGTGGCCAGTAGGTGGCGCTATAACTCTGTCTGGATATCAGCATATAAACGTATTCAGGTCAGGACTGTTATCAAATGTGTGAATTCTGAGGTAGATCTGATAATGCATGCCTGAGTTATAATGACTTCCTGTTTCGTGGCGAATCGTCAAAATTTGTGAGGCCGCCACGGACACGCCCATCGACGAAAACTCTAAAGCTTCGCAATTTAACATCGCCAAGGCCTTTAGATGACAAAACCCACTTTTGGTGGCGATCGGATAAAATCCCTAGGAGGAGTTCGTTAAAATACAACGCCTGGAAATGGCAAAAATGCCACTTTTTCGCCGCAGGAAGTTAAAAATAACCGACTTCCTGTTGGGTTTGAGATATGGCTCCAAGAGACTTTTTCGTATGTTTTGGCATGTTTGAGGTGTGTGCCAATTTTCGTGCATGTGCGTGATTCGTAGATCAGGGGCTGGTCCGTTTAATTTTTCTAGGTGGCGCTATCGAGTCGTTTTGCCACGCCCACTTCAATATTGTTATGGGGATGTGTTCAGGAGAGGAATTTGATTAACCATGTGAAGTTTCAGGCATATTGGACATTTTGTGGCTGAGTTATAAGGACTTCCTGTTCCATGGCGAAGCGTTGAGGTTTGTCATGCCACCACGGACACGCCCCTCTGCGAAAACTCAAGATCTTTACAATATATCATCGCTAGACCTTTCAGATAACACTACCCAATTTTGGTGCTGATACGATAAAATTTGTGGGAGGAGTTTGTTACTCCGTAAATAATGTCATTTCCTGTGGCCAGCAGGTGGCGCTATAACTGTATCTGGATATTGGCATGTAAACGTGTTCAGGTCAGGACTCTTATCAAGCGTGTGAATTTTGAGGCAGATCGGATAATGCATGCCCGAGTTATAACGACTTCCTGTTTTGTGGCGAATCGTCAAACTTTGCGAGGCCGCCACGGACACGCCCATCGACGAAAACTCAAAAGCTTCGCAATTTAACATCGCCAAGGCCTTTAGATGACAAAACCCAATTTTGGTGTCGATCGGATAAAATCCCTAGGAGGAGTTCGTTAAAATACAACCCCTGGAAATGGCAAAAACGCCACTTTTTTGCCGCAGGAAGTTAAAAATATCTGACTTCCTGTTGGGTTTGAGATATGGCTCCAAGAGACTTTTTCGTATGTTTTGCCATGTTTGAGGTGTGTGCCGATTTTCGTGCATGTGCGTGATTCGTGTATCGGGGGCTCGTCCGTTTAATTTTTCTAGGTGGCGCTGTCGAGTCATTTTGCCACGCCCACTGCCGAGACCCATATCAACCTGCTATTTACACCGCGTTTGGTGTGTGTGCAAATTTTCATGAGTTTTCGGGCATGTTTAGACCCTCAAAAATGCCCCGATTAGGGGCGGAATAATAATAATAAAAAACGGAGCAATTCCAATAGGGCCTACGCACCGTTTCGGTGCTCGGTCCCTAATAATAATAATAAAAAACGGAGCAATTCCAATAGGGCCTACGCACCGTTTCGGTGCTCGGTCCCTAATAATTAAAGCTGCAAGCAGCGATGATAGGGACCTCGCACCCGGGCTCACCGCCGTCTGGTGGCCTCAGGATGACAGAGAACAGCGAACAATATTAATTTAAGCCGATGTATATAAAGAACCCGAGAAAATCACAAATTTATGTCAAACTTCCTCCTGTCACCAGGTGGCGCTATGACTGTGACTCAAGATTGGCATGTAGATGTCTTCAGTAGAGGAATCTTATCCACCATGTGAATTTTCAGCCAGATCAGACATTGTGTGGCTGAGTTATAAGCCAAACTACCTTCTACCAGCAGGTGGCGCTATGAAAGACTCAATATAATTATGTAGATGTGCACGGGAGAGTACTTTCATCAACCATGTGAAGTTTCAGGCTGATTGGATATTGTGTGGTTGAGTTATAATGCAAACTACCTTCTGCCAGCAAGTGGCGCTATAACTGACTCAAGATTGGCATGTAGATGCCTTCAGTAGAACAATTTAATCAACCATGTGAAGTTTCAGGCAGGTCAGACATTGTGTGGCTAAGTTATGAGCCAAACTACCTTCTGCCAGCAGGTGGCGCTATGACTGACTCAATATTGTTCTGTGGATGTGTTCAGGAGAGGAATTTTATCAACCATGTGAAGTTTCAGGCAGATCGGACATTGTGTGGTGTAGTTATAAGGACTTCCTGTTCCATGGCGAAGCGTTGAGGTTTTTCATGCCGCCACGGACTCACCCCTCTGCAAAAACTCTAGATCTTCACAATATATCATCGCTAGAGCTTTCAGATGACAAGACCCAATTTTGGTGCTGATACAATAAAATTTGGTGAAGTAGTATGTTACAATGTAAAACATGTCATTTCCTGTGGCCAGCTGGTGGCGCTATAACTGTATCTGGATATTGGCTTGTAAATGTGTTCAGGTCAGGACTCTTATCAAACCTGTGAATTTTGAGGCAGATCGGATAATGCATGCTTGAGTTATAACGACTGCCTGTTTTGTGGCGAATGGTCAAAGTTTGCGAGGCCGCCATGGACACGCCCATCTATAAAAACTCAAAAGCTGCGCAATTTAACATCGCCAAGGCCTTTAGATGACAAAACCAAATTCTGGTGTTGATCGGATAAAATCCCTTGGAGGAGTTCGTTAAAATACAACGCCTGGAAATGGCAAAAATGCCACTTATTCGCCGAAGGAAGTTAAAAATATCCTACTTCCTGTTGGGTTTGAGTTATGGCTCCAAGAGACTTTTTCGTATATTTTGGCATGCTTGAGGTGTGTGCCAATTTTCGTGCATGTGCGTGATTCGTAGATTGGGGGCTCGTCCGTTTAAGTTTTCTAGGTGGCGCTGTCGAGTCATTTTGCCACGCCGACTTCAATATTGTTATGAAGATGTGTTCAGGAGAGGACTTTTATCAACCTTGTGAAGTTTCAGGCAGATCGCACATTGTGTGGTTGAGTTATAAGGACTTCCTGTTCCATGGCGAAGCGTTGAGCCTTGTCGTGCCGCCACGGACTCACCCCTCTCCGAAAACTCTAAATCTTTACAATATATCATCGCTAGAGTTTTCAGATAACACCACTCAAATTTGGTGCTGATACGATAAAATTTGTGGGAGTTAGTTTGGTTCAGTGTAAAACATGTCATTTCCTGTGGCCAGCAGGTGGCACTATAACTATATCTGGATATTGGCATGTAAACGTGTTCAGGTCAGGACTCTTATTAAACGTGTGAATTTTGAGGCAGATCTGATAATGCATGTCTGAGTTATAACGACTTCCTGTTTTGTGGCGAATCATCAAAGTTTGCGAGGCCGCCACGGACACACCCATCGACGAAAACTCTAAAGCTTCGCAATTTTACATCGCCAAGGCCTTTAGATGACAAAACCCAATTTTGGTGTCGATCGGATAAAATCCCTAGGAGGAGTTCGTTAAAATACAACGCCTGGAAATGGCAAAAACGCCACTTTTTCGCCGCAGGAAGTCAAAAATATCCGACTTCCTGTTGGGTTTGAGATATGGCTCCAAGAGACTTTTTCGTATGTTTTGGTGTGTTTGAGGTGTGTGCCAATTTTCGTGCATGTGCGTGATTCGTATATCGGGGGCTCGTCCGTTTAATTTTTCTAGGTGGCGCTGTCGAGTCATTTTGCCACGCCCACTTCCGAAGCCCATAACAAACGTAAATTTTCGCCACTTCTGAGGCGTGTGCAAAGTTTCGTGAGTTTTCGGGCATGTTTAGCCCCTCAAAACCGCGATTCATTCCGCGGAAGAAGAAGAAGAAGAAGAAGAAGAAGAAGAATAATTAAAGCTGCAAGCAGCGATGATAGGGACCTCGCACCCGGACTCACCGCCGCCCGGTGGCCTCAGGATGACAGAGAACAGTGAACAATATTAATTTAAGCCGATTTATATAAAGAACCTGAAAATCACACATTCATGCCAAACTTCCTCTTGTCAGCAGGTGGCGCTATGACTCTGACTCAAGATTTGCATGTAGATGCCTTCAGTAGAGGAATCTTATCAACCATGTGAATTTTCAGCCAGATCGGACATTGTGTGTCCGAGTTACAAGCCAAACTACCTTCTGCCAGCAGGTGGCGCTATGACTGACTCAATATTGTTATGTAGATGTGTTCAGGAGAGGACTTTTATCAATCATGTGAAGTTTCAGGCAGATCGGACATTGTGTGGTAGAGTTATAAGCATTTCCTGTTCCATGGCGAAGCGTTGAGGTTTGTCATGCCGCCACGGACACGCCCCTCTGCAAAATCTCTAGATCTTTACAATATATCATCGCTAGAGCTTTCAAATAGCATCACTCAAATTTAGTGCTGATATAATAAAGTTTGCGGAAGGAGTACATTACAATGTAAAACATGTCATTTCCTGTGGCCAGCAGGTGGCGCTACAACTCTATCTGGATATCAGCATATAAACGTGTTCAGGTCAGGACTGTTATCAAATGTGTGAATTTTTAGACAGATCGGATAATGCATGTCTGAGTTATAATGACTTCCTGTTTCGTGACGAATCGTCAAAGTTTGTGAGGCCGCCACGGACACGCCCATCGACGAAAACTCTAAAGCTTCGCAATTTAACATCGCCAAGGCCTTCAGATGACAAAACCCACTTTTGGTGTCGATCGGAAAAAATCCCTAGGAGGAGTTCGTTAAAATACAACACCTAGAAATGGCAAAAATGCCACTTTTTCGCCGCAGGAAGTTAAAAATTACCGACTTCCTGTTGGGTTTGAGTTATGGCTCCAAGAGACTTTTTCGTATGTTTTGGCATGTTTGAGGTGTGAGCCAATTTTCGTGCATGTGTGTCATTCGTAGATCAGGGGCTCGTCCGTTTAATTTTTCTAGGTGGCGCTATCGAGTCGTTTTGCACGCCCACTTCAATATTGTTATGGGGATATGTTCAGGAGAGGAATTTGATTAACCATGTGAAGTTTCAGGCATATTGGACATTGTGTGGTTGAGTTATAAGGACTTCCTGTTCCATGGCGAAGCGTTGAGGTTTGTCATGCCGCCACGGACACGCCCCTCTGCAAAAACTCTAGATCTTTACAATATATCATCGCTAGACCTTTCAGATAACACCACCCAATTTTGGTGGTGATACGATAAAATTTGTGGGAGGAGTTTGTTACTCCGTAAATCATGTCATTTCCTGCGGCCAGCAGGTGGCGCTGTAACTGTATCTGGATATCGGCATGTAAACGTGTTCAGGTCAGGACTCTTATCAAGCGTGTGAATTTTGAGGCAGATCTGATAATGCATGCCTGAGTTATAACGACTTCCTGTTTTGTGGCGAATCGTCAAAGTTTGCGAGGCCGCCACGGACACGCCCATTGACGAAAACTCTAAAGCTTCGCAATTTAACATCGCCATGGTCTTTAGATGACAAAACCCAATTTTGGTGTCGATCGGATAAAATCCCTAGGAGGAGTTCGTTAAAATACAACACCTGGAAATGGCAAAAACGCCACTTTTTCGCCGCAGGAAGGTAAAAATATCTGACTTCCTGTTTGGTTTGAGATATGGCTCCAAGAGACTTTTTCGTATGTTTTGGCATGTTTGAGGTGTGTGCCGATTTCCGTGCATGTGCGTGATTCATATATCGGGGGCTCGTCCGTTTAATTTTTCTAGGTGGCGCTGTCGAGTCATTTTGCCACGCCCACTGCCAAGACCCATATCAACAAGCCATTTACACCGCGTTTGGTGTGTGTGCAAATTTTCATGAGTTTTCGGGCATGTTTAGACCCTCAAAAGTGCCCCGATAGGGGGCGGAATAATAATAATAAAAAACGGAGCAATTCCAATAGGGCCTTGCACCGTTCGGTGCTCGGTCCCTAATAATTAAAGCTGCAAGCAGCGATGATAGGGACCTCGCACCCGGGCTCACCGCCGCCCGGTGACCTTACGATGACAGAGAACAGCGAACAATAATAATATAAGCCGATATATATATAAAAAACCTAAGAAAAATACTGATTTATGCCAAACTTCCTCCTGTCAGCAGGTGGCGCTATACCTGTGACTCAAGATTGGCATGTAGATGTCTTCAGGAGCGGAATTTAATCAACCATGTGAAGTTTCAGGCATATGGGACATTTTGTGGCTGAGTTATAAGCCAAACTACCTTTTGCCAGCAGGTGGCGCTATTAAAAACTCAATATTATTATGTAGATGTGCTCAGGAGAGGACTTTCATCAACCATGTGACATTTTAGACAGATCGGACATGGTGTGGCCGAGTTACAAGCCAAACTACCTTCTGCCAGCAGATGGCGCTATTACTGACTCAATATTGTTATGTAGATGTGTTCAGGAGAGGACTTTTATCAATCATGTGAAGTTTCAGGCAGATCGGACATTGTGTGGTAGAGTTATAAGGACTTCCTGTTCCATGGCGAAGCGTTGAGGTTTGTCATGCCACCACAGACACGCCCCTCTACAAAAACTCTAGATCTTCACAATATATCATCTCTAGAGCTTTCAGATGACACCACTCTATTTTGGTGCTGATACGGGAAAGTTTGTGTTAGGAGTTTGTTATAGTGTCAAACATGTCATTTCCTGTGGCCAGCAG
Source organism: Danio rerio (assembly GCF_052040795.2). Lineage (NCBI taxonomy): Eukaryota > Metazoa > Chordata > Actinopteri > Cypriniformes > Danionidae > Danio > Danio rerio. The sequence goes on along the minus strand of NC_141031.1, from coordinate 26,855,539 downwards.
GTGGCGCTATAACTGTAACTGGATATCGGCACGTAAACCTGTTCAGGTCAGGACTGTTATTAAATGTGTGAATTTTGAGGCAGATCTGATAATGCATGCCTGAGTTATAACGACTTCCTGTTGTGGCGAATCATCAAAGTTTGCGAGGCCGCCACAGACACGCCCATCGATAAAAACTCTAAAGCTTCGCAATTTAACATCGCCAAGGCCTTTAGATGATAAAACCCAATTTTGGTGTCGATCGGATAAAATCCCCAGGAGGAGTTCGTTAAACTACAACGCCTGGAAATGGCAAAAATGCCACTTTTTCGCCGCAGGAAGTTAATAATATCTGACTTCCTGTTAGGTTTGAGATGTGGCTCCAAGAGACTTTTTCGTATGTTTTGGCATGTTTAAGGTGTGTGCCAATTTTTGTGCATGTGCGTGATTCGTAGCTCGGGGGCTCGTCCGTTTAATTTTTCTAGGTGGCGCTGTTGAGTCAATTTGCCACGCCTACTTCAACATTGTCATGTGGATGTGTTCAGGAGAGGACTTTTATCAACCATGTGAAGTTTCAGGCAGATTGGACATTGTGTGGTTGAGTTATAAGGACTTCCTGTTCCATGGCGAAGCGTTGAGGTTTGTCATGGCGCCACGGACACGCCCCTCTCCGAAAACTCTAGATCTTCACAATATATCATCGCTAGAGCTTTCAGATAACACAACCCAAATTTGGTGCTGATACGAAAAAATTTGTGGGAGGAGTTTGTTACACTGTAAAACATGTCATTTCCTGTGGCCAGCAGGTGGCGCTATAACTCTATCTGGATATCGGCATGTAAACGTGTTCAGGTCAGGACTCTTATCAAGCGTGTGAATTTTGAGGCAGATCGGATAATGCATGCCCGAGTTATAACGACTTCCTGTTTTGTGGCGAATCATCAAAGTTTGCGAGGGCGCCACGGACACGCCCATCGACGAAAACTCTAAAGCTTCGCAATTTAACATCGCCAAGGCCTTTAGATGACAAAACCCAATTTTGGTGTCGATCGGATAAAATCCCTAGGAGGAGTTCGTTAAAATACAACGCCTGGAAATGGCAAAAACGCCACTTTTTCGCCGCAGGAAGTTAAAAATATCCGACTTCCTGTTGGGTTTGAGATATGGCTCCAAGAGACTTTTTCGTATGTTTTGGCGTGTTTGAGGTGTGTGCCGATTTTCGTGCATGTGCGTGATTCGTGTATCGGGGGCTCGTCCGTTTAATTTTTCTAGGTGGCGCTGTCGAGTCATTTTGCCATGCCCACTTCCGAGACCCATATCAACCTGCTATTTACACCGCGTTTGGTGTGTGTGCAAATTTTCATGAGTTTTCGGGCATGTTTAGACCCTCAAAAGTGCCCCAATAGGGGGCGGAATAATAATAATAATAATAATAATAATAAAAAACGGAGCAATTCCAATAGGGCCTACGCACCGTTTCGGTGCTCGGTCCCTAATAAACAGAGCAATTCCAATAGGGCCTACGCACCGTTTCGGTGCTCGGTCCCTAATAAACGGAGCAATTCCAATAGGGCCTACGCACCGTTTCGGTGCTCGGTCCCTAATAATAAAAAACGGAGCAATTCCAATAGGGCCTACGCACCGTTTCGGTGCTCGGTCCCTAATAATAAGAAACGGAGCAATTCCAATAGGGCCTACGCACCGTTTCGGTGCTCGGTCCCTAATAAAATACAATGCATGATACATACAAGGGTACAAAATATACTGCTAAAACATGTCAATAGTCTCGTTTTAAACATTAGTCAAAGGTCAAAGTCAAAATTCTCCTAAATTTTTGTTAAAAACCATTTCATTCTGATTCTGTAAAGTCCCTGCTCAAGTCAAGCTGCCAAGCGGTTTTAATATGTTCTAGACTGAGAGTCTATTATACAAATAACAGTACATATGGGAAATTAGTCCTCTACTTTCGAGTTTATGTCTAATATTGCATCCATTACGGAGGCAGCAGGTAATTTAGGAAAACAAAAAAATCTTAAAGAAAAAAATAAATAAAAATAAATAAATAAATAAAATTTGGGACAGAGAAAAATGATGTGGAAGCTCTTCAAAGGAGCAGAAAATATTATAAAAAATTTAATCTATCAGACATTTAATTCCCTTCTCCTCCCACACCTGGACTGCATCCATACAAGACGGGGCAAATAAACAACTAGAGGCAATCTTTTAATCTTTAACAAATAATCTAAATCTGTGATTCAAATATTGCAGATACACAGATTGCGATATTGATGCTTCAAATGATATATTGTTCCACACAATTTTTTACAGAATACATTGTGTAAAAACTCTTCACTTATTTAATGAAAATGTTTGTGTAATATGAGTTGAAATGAACCCAGCGCAGGTATAATGTTTAAGTGTTAAGCCATGCATATTGGAATATACATGCAAATGATGTGTAGATCACTCCCAGTGTCTGTGATAGTTCTGCCCTCTTGTGTTTGATTTTTAAACTGCACAGCAAAGCACAGACTCATTGTATTATATAACAGCCGAGGCATGTCCTTAATTTCTAACATCGGTTGACTGAATAATTGCATAAATATTTGCATCACATCTTGCATTTATGCAGTATGCCTCACGTTTTTAGAATGATACATTAATGCAGTTATAATATAGTAAATTTGGGCTTGATTTTTATGTTTTTGAGAGTTTGAAGAGATTTTCAGCAAGACAGGGTTTATTTGAAAATATAATTCTGACATTAATATTGTGAAACAGTACTAGAATTTAAAATCCGTGTTTTTTGTCATGTTATTTACATAAACACATCTTAAACATGTTAAAACATTTTCAGAAATGATTCTAACATGCTGAGTAGCTACTCTAGAAGAATTATTGTTATTAATAATGTTGAAAACCGACCTAATATTTATTAGAGAAATAAACGTTTGAACAGGATTCTGACAGCAGTTAAAGCTATTATTGTTTTCTGTATGAAATAGAAAGAACTGAAGTTAATGGTTTAACTTTAAATTATTTATAATCAAATTTCCTCGGCATGCATGTCTTTTATTGGCCCAAAGTTTTAAAGTAAGAGTTTAATTATTGTATATTTGCTTCTTTGGAAAGGACATGCACTCCTTTTGTTATATGCTGATACAATAAGTATTTGTTTTTAGTAAGGTTTTTAGTAATTAATTAGTAATACTTTAAGTATACTATGTATATATATATATATATATATATATATATATATATATATATATATATATATATACACACACACACACACACACACACACACACACACACACACACACAATACTTAAAGTATTACTAATTAATTACTAAAAACCTTATTGTAAAGACTGTGTGTGTGTGTGTGTGTGTGTGTGTGTGTGTGTGTGTGTGTGTGTGTGTGTGTGTGTGTGTGTGTGTGTATACAGTTCTTTATAAGGCACCTTTACTGTATAAAGACTGGTGTGCAAGAGGCTGAAGGTTTGTTATGTTCTTTAGTAAAGGTGAAATAAATTTCTCACCTTGCTCAGGTTTCTGCTGAAAGCACACATATGTTCGTATACCTACACAACAGACACACTTGCTGGCCCCAGGGGTGTAATTCCGAAACCCATCTTTCATGATGAAACAGCCACTATGTGTCATTACCATTATTCACCGAGTAAACTATCTCTCTTGCTTTCCTTTACTGACTTTCAACCACACAAACAAGCTCAAACAGTCTGCATTACATTGATTATATCTTACATGCATTTAGGTGATTTTCTTCTAAGTGTGTTGGATAATATTGTCTGATGCCACTGAGAGCTCATGCTGCTTGTGTTTGTGTGTGTGTAGTGCGAATGCAGTGAACAGCAGAGATGGACTGGACACAGAAACTGGAAGCGAGCCTGTTCTTCGTCATCGTCGAGAGAGGGAACGAGAAAGAACCAGACGGAGGAGAGATGATTGTAAGTAAAGATATGATTTTGACATAAAGCAGCTTTTCAAAGCAATAAGTTGATGACAATGAAGAACTGATGACAATGAAGGATCTGTTACATACAGGCTGACTGTACATTGCACAAAAGGTTCTATATTGTGGCACATGTTTATTTTAGTTTAATGATAATTTTTTTAAGAACTGTTTTCTGAAAGGTTATTTTGATTACTAAAAATGGTTCTTCATGGAATCCCAGGGAAAATACAAATAAATAAACCTTTTTAAATCCTTAAAGTGAATCACTCTTTCATTTTGCAATCAAATAGTAACATTTTCAATTTAAAGGCACAATATGTACGCTTTTCTCATTAAAATATCCTAAAACCACTAGAACATTGTTGTATATTTCGCTGACTTATTTCCCGAATGTTTTAAGGAATGTTCAAATCTTGAGAAATAAGCTATTTTGATGGCTTTCTGTCTTACTGCACTTCATACGTTTTGAATATTTTAAGCCAGTGGTCCCCAACTCTCAGGCTGCAGACCGGTACCAGTCCATGGATCAATTGGTACCGGACCGCACAAGAAATCATCAATTATTTAAGTTGTATTTATTATCTGAGTCTAAATGTTCTTTTATCTAGAAAAAATCTTTTATTTTGAAAAATGACCATATTCTCTCGGCTACATCTTGGTCACTTGAGCGCCAAAATTTAACCCATAAGCAGCAAAATGAAACAGATGTCTTTGGAAAGTTTTTTTGCAAAGTGGAAAAGACCCAGTGAAGGACTCATGAACTGCCACGGAATGAATTCCCAACCCATTTGTTAACAAATCAGGTGAATCTAGCATGTCTGTTCAAGAAGATCAACTTCTGTAAATATCAAATGATGGCGGCCTTATTCACATATCGCATCTTTTTCGCGTGCAAGTTCATTATTTCGAATCGAGGCGCTTGGCTTGCCCACATGTATCTCGTGCCTTCCAGGCACACCCAGATGAAAACATCTTATTTTTACAGAATGCCATGAGTACACTGTGAGTCAGGTGACAAGAACTGACCAGTCAGCTTAATACTTTGCATGGAATATACACATATCAGGAGAATAATTATGTCAGACAAACACAGAACACCCAAACACTGCAGTGCTTTTCAAATTTCTGCATAACTAAAAGTTGCAACAATATTAGTCAGCTTGTCATCCTCTGAGAAAAAGGTTGATGGTTGCCCAGCAATCTACATGTACACTGTCCTACAAGCCCCCTCCCCCTTCCCTGGGCCCTGAAAAAATATCAATCATTGACCGATCTGCGGTGATAAAAAAGGTTGGACACCACTGCTTTAGCCCATAGAGTTTGATGAAGACGACCCACACTTGATTCCACACTTAGTCATGGGGTCATGAATACAAACTATGCAAAAATTACATACTGTGCCTTAAAATATGAAAACTTTAAGTAGAAAAACAGAATAGTACTTTATTTTTTCTTGTACTACATACATATTTTTTACAATTTCATTAATCCATTTTAAGTCTCTGCTGTATATGCCACAAGCATTTGGAATTCTTACTCAAAGTTAATATAATCATGGCTTGATCTTACACTGAGTGTGACAAATGCTTTCACGCCTTCTCAATGTGGGATGTTTGCCTTATTGGTGAGCTAAATATATTTGTCTTTTCAAACTGAGGTCAGAAAGTCATCTCTCTTTGTGCGTGTGTGTGTGTGTTGTAGTCTTTGTATTTTAGTGTATGCGTTTAGCTCATTTATCTTCAGAGAGGAAAGTCTTAAATTATCTTTAATTACCTTCCTTGACAGACTGAAATGACTTCATCTTTTCCAAATGTGTTCTCACATTAATATTACGGAAGAATACAACTAAAGCAGTCAATCATTTAAATGGCACTCAACAGACACTCTTGTACGCTTTCTCTCTTTTTTCCTTTGTTGTGTATTTGATCTTCTCTTCATTGAGCGATGGTACAATGCATAATTTCAGGAATAAATCTGAACGTTTTGTACAATAGCAAATGAGTTATTTATTTACAACAGCGTAGCTGAATCACACACCCTTCCTGTCGTCCATTGAACATGGTCCTCACCCTTGGAAAACAAATGCTTTCTCACACACAAACTGAGCCAGACATCAGCGTAATTTATCTGTGTGTATGTGACTGCATAGCGCAGGATTCTCTGTTGGCCCATTAGTCCCCGCTGATCATTAATCAGTGTGGCTTAATTAGGTGGCTGGTCTGGAGACAGTGTCAGCGGTGACACCGCAACACTCTCTCAGTTCAGAATTAATAGGACAAAGAGGAGAAAAAAATATGAGGTTGTACAAGACGCACTGTTCCACTGAGAATAACCAGGACCGTATTGATTCTGAGCCCCCCTCTGACTGAATTTTGTGCTGTCCTTTCATATTGCAAGGCAGAGGTGAGGCTTTATTATTTTCTTTCTGTCTTTCTTTTTTTACACAACACACAGAATTTGTTTTACTAGATAAAATTTCTAAAAATATATCAAGGTAAATAAAAAAAATCAAATAGGATGTGTGTTCATGACGTTAGTATAAAATGTGTTACTAAATAAATTGTAATAAGAAAATAATTGTATTTACTATCTGAAAGATACAAAGTTAAAGTCAGAATTATTAGCCCCTCTTTGATTTCTTTTTTCTTTTTTAAATATTTCCCAAATGATGTTTAACAGATCAAGGAAATGTTCATAGTATGTCTGATAATATTTTTTCTGTTGAAGAAAGTCTTATTTGTTTTATTTTGGTTAGAAAAAAGCAGTTTTTTACTTTTTAAACACCATTTTAAGGACAAAATTATTGGCCTCTTTAAGCTATATATTTTTCAGATAGTATACAAAACCTAATTACCCTAACCTGTCTAGTTTACCTAATTAGCCTAGTTAAGCCTTTAAATTTCACTTTAAGCTGTATAGAAGTGTCTTGAAAATTATTAAAATATTATTTACTGTCATCATGGCAAAAATAAATCAGTCATTAGAAATAAGTTACTAAATCTATTATGTTTAGAAATGTGTTGAAAAAAATCTTCTCTCCGTTAAACAGAAATTGGGGGGAAAATAAACAGGGGGGCTGATACTGTACATCAGGAGGGTCTAATAATTCTGACTTCAACTGTATTTAGAGAACATGGAGAACAATTAGTCAGGTGTAGAAGTTACAAATACAGGAAATACACAGCACAAATTATTTAATGTAACAACACATTCAAACAACACAAAGAGGTTTTCTTTTTAGAACAGATTAGATTCAGTTAAATTTATTACCAAGGACGTGTCTCTATCAATATCCACTAATTTCTGAAATGTCCTTAACAATAATTTAATTTAATTTTAAAATAAAATAATGCTCCATCAACCCTTAGTAACCTGCAAGTGCACAAAATCAAATTCACTACGAGTTCACTGTTAATAATACTATTATTACAATTAACCAAGACTGTGCAATTAATCGTAATTTGGATTCGATTTTGGCCTCCATGATTATTAAAAATTATAATCGGGATAAAACTGTTAAAATGTAACACACACCTCTCTAAATTTCTCAGCATTCATACCTCCTCAAAGGCCAACTGCAGTAAAATCATGCAAGTTAATTTTGCAGCATAGGACATGATTGTTATTTGTATTATTAAGTGATAATTTATTTTGTTAAGTACTTTATTCATGTTTTACAATTTTCCAGTTTTTAGAATTTCCAGATCTATGATTTATTACAATGTTCAAGTGCAAACGTACTTGATATCCTGAAATATGTAACCTACTATTTTTATAAACATTGAGGAAAGTCATGTATATCCTAACATTTATTTATTTTTATTTTATATTATTTTCTATGTTCTAAACTGAACAACAAAACAGCATCCTAAATAGGGGGTACATTTATATAAATAATACAAACATAAAAATAGTACAAAATAAAATAACTAAACTTGAAAAGACAGGTAACTAAGTAGACCTCACCTGTACATTTTTTATTAATTCATTCTTTTATATCACCACAGCCTACATTTAAAAGCTCACCTTACGTCACGCTTCACAAAAAAATACATTAAATCCTTTCATTTCTCTCTCGGGGGGGTTGTGAACACCCTCCATTGACACTCAGTGGGCAAATGTTGCTTGTATATCATAATTGTATGATGATTATTGGTGCGGTCTTGTGCTCGACAGCCTCGACACAGAATCGAACGAAAAAAATGAAAGCGCTCATTGTCCGCGCTCTGCTTTTGATGAATGGCGGTGCGCGCGTGCACAAGGGGCGGGTAATAAATTCATATCGCGCGCTCCCGCGGGAGTTTAGCCTGTGTAGTAGTTTTACGTGCAGCACCGCCAAAGAGAAGCTCGTCTTTGCTTAGCGCTTTATGAGGTAAGGCGACTTCACTTTACTTAAGTGTTATTTTTGAGTAAACATAATCAAAGCTTCATATGATGTTTAAGAGGATTTTGTAGAATTTTATTAACATTATTTGTGTGTTATTGTTTATTTATGATGAGTGTGTATTTTGGGTTGAGCAAGCGATTAAACTTTATTAAAAATGGACACAATATCTAACGTTAGAGAATAATACTTTTAAACTTAATAAATAAATAAATAAATAATACAACTGTTTTACCAATTTACAATATTTAAACTTATGTTGTAATATATTTAATCATGAAACATATAGAGAAAGACAGGTGTACATTTTTGGATTTTTATTTGTTTTACTATTAAAATGATCAATGAAAGATGTAAATAAATTTGAGCTGTGATTTTTTTTCTTAACCATCATGTTAAAAATTAAGTTTCAGTAGACTGTAACCTAATATATGTAATGCCTCTCATATGATGTATTGTAATATTATCTCTGTAAACATGTCATATATCTTTAGGCTAGGTTTAAATAGGCTGCTGACAACAAATAGTGATGATATATTGACTACTTTGTTTCCATTTCATAGCTGGAAGACAAAAATGGTTGTGTTATGGATTGCCTTGTTTACTGTGCATAGATACAATAGGCTATATCACCATGTTTGTAGCTAGCTTGAAAATAAAAAGAAAATGGTGAAAGTGATATTTTTAAACATTGTTTGTTCTCCATTGCTTTGTCTTTTTGCACATTTCTTTCCTCACTATTGGTTTTACATTTTCCAGACATTTCTTTTGTTTTTTGGATACTTTTGTTAGTCAGACTTGTTTCATTCCACTTGTGAATGCAGATAAAATCAAGTACAGATCAAATAAAAATCTGAAGACTGGCATGTGAGTGAGTATATAATATACAATATGAGAGAGCGATATCAGTCTGGTGAAAGAACCTCTGGCAACCCAACTCTGCTGGAGTGTTTCGGGTTCCACCAGAGGCAATACACAAAACCTGGCTCACTGGGATGCCGCCGCCTCAACAGAGTCTTCCAACCAATCAGATGTCACCCTGAGGCAGAGCCACGCCCACGGGAGTGTATGTTTTTGGCTTTTTATGTTTGTCACTCAAGGTTTGATCAAGCCATGAATATATAACCATATTTAGATATTTTTGTTGATATTTAAATATTTCAACAAGGTCTTTATAAGCATTAATGTGTTTATGAACTGTATTGTTTTCCACTCAGTCCCACGTCTGAACGGTCACTCTAAAGCTGAGCGGGTGGTGAGGGACTCAGCCATGGGTTGTGACAGCGGCTCCATCATGAGCAGTGAGCTGGAGTCAAGCTCTTTCATTGACAGCGAAGATGAGGAGGACGCAAGCAGGTTGGGTTTTGAATGATAAGCTTAAACCTTCCATACAGTATATTGTCTTCTGTTTTTTTATTTTTTTATTTTCTGAAAAAAGATAATCTGTATTGCATTTTTACTGAAAAACACCCAAAAGTCATTCAATATAACAATAGGTTATATAATAAAAACCTAACTTATTTAATTCCTTATTTTATTCCTTATTTTAACATAATAAAATATTTTTAAGGATCATAGTGCAGCATCAAAGTTATTTAACAATTAATTATCATTTCAAGAGTTCACTATTAGCTGATGATTGATTATAAAGCTTGTTTGGCATGCTGTCCCAGGAGAGAGCCCTGAGCTCAAAAGATCCTCGAGCCCGGGGCTCCCTCCCTTTGCAAGGTGAGAGGGGAGTTTGAGCACTGGTAGAACTCCAGAACTTCCCTGCTGTAGAAGTTAATGGACAGATAGAGATTGCTCTTAAGAGATAACTACTTGCTAAGTGCATGTCTATGGTGCTGATTTGAATTAGTCAATTAATTTAAGTTGCCTGTTTTGGACGGTGGAAGGAAACCGGGGTACTCAGAGGAAACCCACGTGAGCACGGGGAGAACTGGCAAACTCCGCACAGAAATGTCTGCTGGTTTTGTTAATGACCAGAACCAAATATGTTCTTGCTGTAAGGCAACAGTGCTAACCACTGGGCCACCGTGTCACCCATCTAGGAAAGGAGGAGGAGTCAGGGTGGAAGGGTGGATTCTTCAAAATGAAGATGTCTGTGGTATGAAACCTAGGGCACTTATAGTGGCCTGGGAATTGTCTGATTGGTGAATAATAAATTGGATAATGTGGGGCAGCTGCAAGCAATCATAAGCACATGATCCTCTTGAAATTAGTTGATAAATAAACTTCACTTAAATGTTCTCTATCCTCAGTAGTGTACGGTAACAAATTACAAATACTCAAATTACTGTAATGGAATATTTTTTTAGAGATTGTCAATTACTAAGTGTGAAATGTGTACTTTTACTTTCCCTTCAGTACATTTTTAGTGTTGCATCTGTACTTTTACTCCACTATTTTCCTTCAACCTGCATTCACTTTTTTTCTTGTCTATGGGAATTGGCTAAAGAACAATAGTCAGCCCTGCGATTCCAGTCAAATAAATAATAATAGTTTTGCATCAAAATGAACAATTTCAAGTTGGAAAGTGTCCAAGAAGGTGTCCAAAATGTTTACATGCAGTCACACAAAAGACTTTAGAGAAGATGTGAAGATGATGAGTGTCTACTGTATGATGACATGGCATCATTAAATGGCCTTAAACAATAACTACATGCACTACATAATGTTTTGTTTACACACACACAAACAAACTGCATGTAAACGCTTCAGCATTTTCACAGTGTAATACTCCCTACTCACTACTCTTAAGTACTTTTAAATGGACCACTTTTTACTTATACTTTGAGTAAAATTTACAACAGATACTTTTACTCTTACTGCACTACATTTTTGGGCAAGTAATCATACTTTTACTTGTATGAGTATGATTTTTCTCTTTTCATCACTGCCTATCCAGTGTTCGTCAAACTGCTAGATTTTAACCATTTAATGCTTTGAAGATGTTTCAAATGATTTAAAATGAACTTTAATTTAACATGAACACTAATTCAAGTACAAGTACTGGCATAATTATTTTTGTAATGATTCAATGTTTCGCTGAATTATGATGAAACACTATTTTACCCGTATTTTGGCATTTCATTTTTCCAAAAGCTATTTGACATGTTGAAGTAGACACTGAAGTTGCATTTAATGCTTTTTATGTACTATATGTAAAGTCACTTTGATGCAGACAACAAAAATGTGACTTCTTGCCTTTGACCAATATTTTTTTTTCCTGTGTGCAAACATTATTACATATCTGACCTTTTGCTGTGTAATTTTAAAATCATTAATTAATCTGTTCCTCTCTCTTTGTTTTTTGCTGTCAGGCTGAGCAGTTCCACAGAGCAGAGTTCTTCTTTTCAGTTAATGAAGAGACATAAACGCAGACGCCGGCGACACAAAGTGGCTAAAATTGATAGGGTGTGTGTTTGTGTGTTTAGTGCATACTTGTGCACCATATTTTGGGGACAAACTCTCTCCCACATAGTTAAATCTGACAAAACTGAAAAATAAAAAGTATTTTTTCAAATTACATTTGACTTAAAGTTGCTTATACTTAAAGGGTTAGTTCACCTTAAAATGTAAATTCTGTTATTAATTAACAACAAGTTGTTTCAGTCTCCAGATACCTTCGTTCATCTCTGGAACACAAGTTAGAATATTTAGGATGAATTCGAGAGCTCTCTCATCCTCCAAAGATACAATAGTCAGTACTGAGACAATCAAAGTCAAGAAAATGAACCAAAATATGGTTCCACTGTAATCATACAAAGCTTCAAGAACACAACTCAAGAAATTGTAAAGCAAATTTGTTTACCAATGTCTTTTGCTTCAGATTAGGGTGTGCGATTAATACAGACAATAGAAGAGTTGCTTGTCACACTGCTGACTTTAATGGCAATACATACTGCATGTGGTATGTGGCAATACATACTGCCTGATGACTTAACACGTGATAGAAGATTTGCAGTTGGCATATTTACAGTTTTTTTTTTGCCACACAAAAAAAAAACTATTGATGTCTATAGAGGATCAGAGCTCTCAAATGTAATCTAAATTATCTTCATTTGTGTTCTGAAGACAAATGAAGGTCTTGGAATTGGACTGAGGTAGAGGTAGAATAATTAATAACAGAATTGTGATTTTTGGGTAAACTAACCCTTTTAAGCTTTTTGTAACATGTTCCAATCATTTGTACAGTATGTGGCTCCTAAGATTCTCATCTGCCTCTTCTGGTTTTGTATTCACAGTCATCCTCCTTCAGCAGTATCACAGATTCAACTATGAGCCTCAACATCATCACAGTTACTCTAAATATGGGTACGATATGAGTTCTTGTTTATGGCCATATGCACATACTGTGTGTCACAAATGCATGACTTTTATTTCCTCTACTATTTCCACAGAGAAATACAACTTTCTGGGCATCAGTATAGTGGGCCAAAGCAATGATAGAGGAGACGGTGGTATCTACATTGGATCAATTATGAAAGGAGGAGCAGTGGCAGCAGATGGGAGGATAGAGCCAGGAGACATGCTGCTGCAGGTAGATTATGAAAGTGAACGTATCTTCTCAATGTGACTATTTCAGTTTAATTTTAGCATGCATGGCGACGTAGTGGCGCAGTAGGTAGTGCTGTCACCTCACAGCAAGAAGGTCGCTGGTTTGAACCTCGGCTCGGCTTGGCTCAGTTGGCGTTTCTGTGTGGAGTTTGCATGTTCTCCCTGCGATCGCGTGGGGTTCCTCCGGGTGCTCCGATTTCCCCCACAGTCCAAAGACGTGGTACAGGTGATTTGGGTTGGCTAAATTGCCCGTAGTGTATGAGTGTGTGTATGAATGAGTGTGTGGATGTTTCCCAGAGATGGGTTGCGGCTGGAAGGGCATCCGCTGCATAAAAATGTGCTGGATTAGTTTTCGGTTCATTCCGCTGTGGCGACCCCAGATTAATAAAGGGACTAAGCCGACAAGAAAATGAATGAATGAATAAATGAATTTTATCATGCAGTTTTTTTGTAGAATTTGACCATGTCAAAAAGGCATTGTTGTCAGTGTATGGGTCATTAAAGATTATATTACTGCCACAGCCTGTAATATAGAAGAGCAAAATAAACCTTCCCAAGAGAAAAGAGTGAGAAGTAAAGTTGAAGTCAGAATTATCAGCCCCCCTTGAGTTATTCCCCCCCCCTGCTTATTTTTCCCCATTTTCTGTTTAACAGAGAGCAGATTTTTTTCAGAACATTTCTAAACATAATAGTTTTAATAACTCATCTCTAATAACTGTTTTATTTTATATTTGCCATGATGACAGTAAATAATTTTTTACTAAATATTTTTCAAGACACTTCTATACAGCTTAAAGTGACATTTAAAGGCTTAACTAGGTTAATTAGGTTACTAGGCAGGTTAGGGTAATTAGGCAAGTTATTGTATAAATATGGTTTGTTCTGTAGACTATCGTAAAAAAATTTGCCTAAAGGGGCTAATAATTTTGTCCTTAAAATGGTGTTTAAAAAATTTCTAGCCGGAATAAGACAAATAAGACTTTCTCCAGAAGTAAAAAATATTATCAGACCTACTGTGAAAATGTTCTTGCTCTGTTAAACATCATTTGGGAAATATTTAAAAAAAAACATACAAAAATTCAAATTGGGGCTAATAATTCTGACTTCAACTGTACTAGTGGAAAAACAAAATTACATTTTATAAAATACTGTAATTTAGCTTCGTTATGTGGACTATGGTTGTCTTTCTGGCTCAGTGGCACTAAAAATCTAGTTTTAACAACAAAAAACCCCACATATAATCTACACCAGGGTAGAGGTTTGCATACAGCCGCGGGAGCCGTGGGACCCGACCCGATTTCTTGTGGTGCAGGAATACATTTCCGAATAAAGCGTTGGAACAGTCGGTAACAGGTGTAACTTTGGACAGGAGGGGGCAGTCTAACAACATCGGTCCCAACTCCTGACCGAGCGAGCTTGCGAATGTATGTGTGTGAATAAGAGAGCGTGATGCCGTGTTTAGCTTGTTTGTTGCTGTCTATGTGTGTGTGTGTGTGTGTGTGTGTGTGTGTGTGTGTGTGTGTGTGTGTGTGTGTGTGTGTGTGTGTGTGTGTGTGTGTGTGTGTGTGTACGCTAATGAGAGAGAAAGTTTTGTGCGGTCTGTCTGTCTGTCTGTCTGTCTGTCTGTCTGTCTGTCTGTGTGTGTGTGTGTGTGTGTGTGTGTGTGTGTGTGTGTGTGTGTGTGTCTGTGTGTGTGTGTTTGTGACTCTGTATAGCTGGGTGGTTTTCGATTTTGTTGTTTGATTTGATTATTAATGTATGGTTGAATGCTAAATTTTGCCTGAATCTTGGAATATCGGGATGATGTTTAGTTTATGAAAACAATGAAATCCTACTAGATTTGACATCATGCTGCTTTGTTTACTGCAATAACTAAGTGAACACCATTATTTCTGCAGTTTTATAGGCACCAATCTGCGGAACTATCTAGATTTCATTTAATAGATTTTTATTCAGTATATGAATAAAATTTTAGTTTTGGATTAGTTTCTTACATTAATATTTAGTAAATACACTTAGTATTTAGTAAATACACTACAAGTAAATACACTACACTACTTTAGTAAATACACTACAAGTTCAAATCTTGCCTGTGTTTCTGGTTAATCTTGCCAGTGTTTCTGGTTTAAAAGTGGTTAAAAGGTGTTAAAATGTATGGAAAGGGTCTTAAAACTCTGAACAAAGAAATGAACATTTTGTCAATATTGTGAACACTATCATTTTGTTCAAAATCTGTTTGACAGTCCTTCCTTTGTGGAACACAAAACATGATAAACAGTTTTGTTCTCTATCGATTTCCATTATAATATATTAGTATTGAGCAGGAACCAAAACTGTTTGGTTTCCAACATTCGTCAGAAAGCAGAAGAAAGTAAGTCAAATGTGTCTGGAACAACCTGAGGGAGAATAAATTATGACAAATGGTCTTTCTATGGTGGACTATCTCTTTGTAAACCCCCCAATAGAAGTATTTTTTCATTCCTTTTGAAAAGCTGATTAGTGTAAAGCTGGGTTGGTGGAAGATGCTGGTGGTTTGTTAAAGAAATTAAACACTGCAGGGCACTGCAAATGACTTGTATTTCCATTATTTTGGCCTCTGGCTTCATGCTATGTAGCTTTAGTGATAAAATACAGCCTACCTCCAGCATCTGCTGATCCCTGTTGAGTGGCAGATTACAGTAATAGAAATGGATTATCTGTATTTTGGCATGACGCAGCGTGGCACACTGATATTAGCAAAATTACCTCAAGGTATGAGTATTGGATCAGGAAAAAATGTTTTTTGCTACGTTTATTTATAGGATCTTTGAAGCTTCTATTTGGCTGTGGTGAGTTCTAACAGGGGATTGTGTGTGTGTGTGTGTGTGTGTGTGTGTGTGTGTGTGTGTGTGTGTGTGTGTGTGTGTGTGTGTGTGTGTAAATGAAAAGTAGTGCCAAAGGGTCTATTTTTTGTTTGGATTAACACTAGTGTTATACAATATAGTTTAAAATTGTTCTAATCTCTAAAATGGTATTCAGGGTTCATACGGTCATGGAAAACCTAGAAAAGTCATGAAATTTTGACATGGCATTTTTCAGGCCTGGAAAAGTTTTGTAAAAACAGAAAAACCCACAAGGTTTTGGAAAAGTCATGGAAATTACCTTTACATTTAGCCATTTAGTAGACATTTTTGTCCAAAGCGACTTAAGCTTCGTTTACACTAGATGATTTGACATTAGAAAAATGAGCAACTGCTCCATATTTTAAGTTTTTCATTTAAAATGATTTTCTATTGGTCACCTCATGTGATTTCGCAGGTAAAAATTCACATGCTCGAATGCAGTGAAATGTGAAACTTGTCGCACATGCTTGCGTTTCTGGTCTCCGCATTCACATACCTATGAATGGAAGTCTATGGAGCGAAACGTGCAGTGTGATTGCAGCTTTATAATAGAAGTAGTTTTACCTACTATTAATAGTTTAACAAACTATAAAGGTTATCTAAATTGAGTTTGACAAATGACTGTATATTGGAATGGAGGTTAGTTGTTTTTACTTCTTTTCTTTTCTTGGCCAAAAACATGCTCTCACATTATTAGTGCTGTGTAAGCATCATCTATTTAACATAGATATTAAAATAGATTGAAACTTTTACATGTTTTATGATCTACTGTAATAAATTAAAACATTTATTATGATTAGCCACGTATATGTAGACATTATATGAAACATTAGATCATGAAAATTGACTTGAAAGTTCTGGAAAAGTCATGGAATTTTGTAGTAAAAACGTGTATGAACCGTGGTATTTGTTTATTCATATTCCAAAACAAACAAATGAATTCAATATATTTAATGCAAAAGTAGTTACATTTTATAGCAGAGATGCTCAAACTAGGGCCCGTGGGCCAAAGTTGTCCCTTTGTGTCCTTTGACTTGGCCGGCCAGAGGGAAAATGATTGGGAAGGGTTGGGAAATGCCTTTAACAGAAATTCTCATTTATATTTTAATGTAACCTTTTGTTTGTTTGTTTGTTTTTATTGGTGAGCTACAAAAAAAGCTAGCTTAAAATAAATGTTACAATTAAATGCTGTAAATAAATCAGATTTTTTTATGTGCATACTGTCACTTAACGAATAGGAGACAAAGCAGGAGACATCAGAACGCAAATCAAGGCAAAGGCAGGGTCAGCATGACTAGTGTATTCCACATTTATCTTAAAAATAGATTTTTAAATGGTTTTAATATAATAAGTTTGTTCAACTAATATACATTTCAAAACATTAGAATGCATTAGTAAATATGGTTGAAGTATTTTTTTCTACTTGTTTATAAATATTATGAGATAAATTTGGAAATAACCCATGGCTATACAGTTTGCTATTTACTTTCAGCCCACAGCTCTCAATCAAGCTTGGCTTTTCGCCCTTCATAAGAAAAAGTTTAGGCACTCTTGTTTTAAAGTGGTAACCGAGAAGCTTTGAATTGATTCATTGAAACATGCAGTTTGAAAATTAATCATTCATTCATTCCTTCATTTTCTTGTCCCTTTATTAATCTGGGGTCACCACAGCGGAATGAACCACCAACTTATCCAGCAAGTTTTTACGCAGCAGATGCCCTTCCAGCTGCAACCCATCTCTGGGAAACATCCACACACACATTCACACACACGCTCATACATACACTATAGACAATTTAGCCTACCCAATTCACCTGTACCGCATGTCTTTGGACTGTGCGGGAAACCGGAGCACCCGGAGGAAACCCACGCGAAGGCAGGGAGAACATGGAAACTCCACACAGAAACGCCAACTGAGCCGAGGTTCGAACCAGCGACCCAGCGACCTTCTTGCTGTGAGGCAACAGCACTACCTACTGGACCACTGCCTCGCCCTGACTGTTACTGACTGATATTGTGGTAGATTTGGATTCTCT
Organism: Danio rerio; assembly: GCF_052040795.2. Lineage (NCBI taxonomy): Eukaryota > Metazoa > Chordata > Actinopteri > Cypriniformes > Danionidae > Danio > Danio rerio. The sequence continues at coordinate 26,837,719 of NC_141031.1, read as the reverse complement.
TTTGAGCATTTTGGGATTGGACATACAGATGAATAAAATTCAATCATAATACCCATCTTTGTGAGTTCACATAAACACTGTTCGTTATGGCTTATAGTGATAGTTCACACAAACATTTAATTTACTCAATATTTACTCTCCCTTGTGTGTTTTCAACCCCTGATGCAATTCTTTTTTTTTCTATTGAACACAAAAGAAAATGTTTCGGATACAGGTAGCCATTGATATTCATAGCAGGAAATAATATGACTGAAATCATGTCTGAAACAGAAATGTGTTTCCAGCTTTTTTTTCTAAATATCTTCCTTTCTGTTTAGCAGAAGGAAGAAACTTAAATAAATTTAAAAAAAGTGGAGGGTCAGTAAATGATGACAGAACTAACCCTTATGTGATTATAGACTGTGGATAAAGGAGATGCCTGTATGACAGTACATTGGGTCCGTTCATTAGCTTTTCAATTGACTTCTTCTGTTAATAAAACTACAAAAGGCAGAAAATGATCACCGATTACTTTTTGTACCTAAATTATAGACCATTTTGAGGGATGTAAACAAAAAAAATGGTCCCAACGTATTTTCTGTTTTACATTTTTAATTTTTAGAGCTTCCGAGAATCCAAAAAGAGCCACATATTGATAAATGATAGCTCTCTTAACATTAAGTTATGATTGAATTGCCTCTTGTTAAAGTTGTGAAATAGTTTGATAACCAGCAGGAAATGTTGTTTTCAAATATAGTATATTTGGTCACACTTTACAATAAGGTTCATTAGTTAATGTTAATTAATGCATTTACTAACATGAACAAACAATGAACAATACATTTACTACTGTATTTGTTCATGTTAGTTAACGTTAGTTAATGTAAATACAGTAGTTCATTGTTAGTTCATGTTAACTCATGGTGCATTAACTAATGTTAACAAGCATGGACTTGGATGTTAATAATGCATTAGTAAATGTTCAATTATGATTAATAAATGCTGTACATGTGTTGTTCATGATTAATTCATGTTGGTAAATGCATTAACTAATGAACCTTATTGTAAAGTGTTACCGTATATTTTATGTGTCTTTGCCCAGTTATATTTGTGTGTTGCTGAAAATTCTTATAGAATTTGTTCTTGACTTAAAGGTAAATGATGTCAACTTTGAAAACATGAGTAATGATGATGCAGTCAGGATCCTCAGAGAGATCGTCTCCAAAAATGGGTGAGAATGAAGACAAGAAAGATGCCTGAGTTGTGAAAGCTATGTAAATATGTTTAACTAATCATTATTATACTTTTGCAGTCCCATCAGTCTCACTGTTGCCAAATGCTGGGACCCTTCCCCTCGCAGTTACTTTACAATACCCAGAGGTCAGTTCATACAAACGCTGTTTTTTTTTTAGATATAATAACATAAACAGAGATACTTAACCTTCTTATTTGACATTTTTATATTTCACAGCTGAACCAGTCCGGCCCATTGACCCAGCAGCATGGATTTCACACACTACTGCACTTACGGGATCTTACCCACAAAACGGTACAGTGTTTCTCGTAACAGATGACTGCATGTTCTCTGCTGTAAAACATGATCTAATCCTCCCGTTGTTCTTCACAGAGTTTGATGAACTCCCTCTTACAATGGGGAAGACAGACATGGCCACCATAGTAAAGGTGATGCAGTTGCCTGACTCAGGACTAGAAATAAGGGACAGAATGTGGCTGAAGATCACTATAGCTAATGCAGTTATAGGTGAGCTGTGGGTTTCTGCTTGTTGATCATCTGTTTTTAAAATCATCTCACTCATGAGAGTTCTGTTTACATTGTCACGGAGTTCTGTCTTAAAGGAGTATTGTTAAAGATACTGTTGTTATGGTGAAGTTTTTATAATTAGTTACAGTTAGTCAGAATTATTAGCCTTCCTGAATTATCAGCCCCCTTGTATATTTTGTCCCCAATTTCTGTTTAACGGAAGTAGAATTTTTGAACTCATTTCTAAGAATAATAGTTTTAATAACTCATTTCTTTATATATATATTGGATTTTTTTCCTTTTTCAAAACAGTTCAGAACAAAACAAACAGGACAACAACAAAAAACATTTTTAAAGGAAAATGTAAGCAACAAAAACATACAATACAAGTGTCAAAGTTCACCGAAAACATTCTTATTTACATTCATATTTATGGTTGATAAAATGTTCCTATATAAAATTTTGTCAGGGGTTACGGATCAAAGATCAACGGGCCCAGATATATATATATATATATATATATATATATATATATATATATATATATATATATATATATATATATATATATATATATATATATGAAAGCACCACAATAAAATTAAAACAATACGTTTCCATTTACCCCATGCAGGGGTATGCAGACATTTTATTGGCTTGTTTTCTCAAGGAAAATGTCTGTACTTCCATATCACACACCTCTTTTACAGTATCATGCCATTCACTTACAGATGAAGGATCTTCCTTGAGCCATTTCTTTGTAATTGCCTTTTTGCTAGTTACCAGTAGTGTATTAGGAAGATATGCATCATTTTTTTGTATTTTTGAAGAGTAAATTCCTAAGTACATAGTTTTGAAATTAAATTTCATATTCAATCCCATTATTGTATTTATCTCTTTATTCAAATGTTGCCAATAGGTGTGTATAATGTTACAGTCCCAAAATATGTGGAAATGATCAGCCAATGCATGTCCACATTTTCTCCAGCATTCACCATTTTTTGATCTCTAATTTAAAAGTATTTTATTTTAGGTGTCAAAAAGAACCTTATTAAATTTTTCAAATAAATTTCCTCTATGAATTAATTGTGATCATCTGTGTTTTCCAAATAGTTAATCATTCCTCATTTGTTATAATTGTATTGGCTTCCTTTTTCCATTTCTGTTTTCTATACATTGTTGAGTGTTTCTTTGTTAATGTCTGACAGGAATAAATTCTTCTAGATACTCGTTTCTTATTAACCTTCTTTTTGTAAGTTTTTATAAATACCTGTGCTACTGTCTTCTGAATCTCTTATGTTTTCATTAAAGTAGTCTTTACCTCGAAGATAACATAAAAAGTCTTGTTTATATAAGTTATATGTCTTTAAAAGTTGTCGAAAAGTTTCTAATTCATTATCAGTAGTGATGAGACAGAAGGATGTTATGCCTTGCAAACTCCATTGTTTAAATCTTAGATCTAGTTTTGCAGGTTTAAATTGAATATCATGTTCAACCCATCTTAATATCTTAGCTTATTTTTCACTTTTAGGATTCTTTAATTCTTTGTGCCAATAATAACTAATTTCTATTATCTGATTTATTTCATTTTTGCCATGATGACGGTATATTTTACTACATATTTTTCAACACACTATTCAGATTAAAGTGACTTTTAATGCTCTATTCACACGGGGCTTAAGCGTCAACGCTTGACTGAAGGCGTGTCTGAAGTTGGGGCTGAAGTGATGGTCATAGCAGCGTCAGCCAACATGAAAAGTTGAGCTAGTCCCAACTTCTTTAGCGAGCAACGCCTCTGAAGCAGCGCCGACGGATCCACGATGCAGTTCGGCAATGCCTGACGTCACCCATTTAAAGTGAATGGAAAGCGTTGACGCTGAAGTCCCATGTGAATGGGGCGTAAAGGCTTAACTGGGTTAATCAGATCAACTAGCCAAGTTAGGGTAATTGGACAAGTAATTGTCTAACATTGGTTTGTTCTGTTGACTATCGAAAACATATTGCTTAAGAGGGCTAATAACTTTAACCATAAAATGTTCAAAAAATAAATTAAAACTACTTTTGTAGACGGAATACAACAAATAATATTTTCCCCTGAAAAAAAAACATAGGAAACACTGTAAAAAATCCTTGCTTGTTTATCATTGTTTGGGATTTAATTAAAACAAACAAAAAAAAATCACAGGAGGGCTAATATTTGTGACTTCAACTGAAATATTTGGGGGGATTTTCACAAATATTTGTAGGTTAATGGTGAAATCTAATATACTGCTAATGAATATGCTCTTGAGCAGTGCAACAGTCTGCATTGTGTTCTGATTGGTGGGGTTTTACACTCACAGAATTTATATGGTAACAAGGAAACAAGGGGACTTGAGGCTCACAGTGTAGCCATTTCCACTTACTGAACTCTTATTAATCGACTGTGTGTTGGCATGCCCAGATTTTCTTTATAGGGCACACTTAACACTCGTTTATTTTGGCTTTTTTACACATTTTGTTGAAAGTGATTTATTAACAACATTTGTTTAAAACAAAATAAAATGTAGACAATATAAATGTGTATATGTTCTAATTTATTAAAGATAATAACTTCTGAAGGTTAGTGCATCAAAGTTTCCCAAAAATAATATGCAGAAGAAGCTAGTATAACGTTTTTTTTTTTTTTTTTTTTTTTTTTTGAGCACCAAATTATCATTTTGGTATGATTCCTAAAGTATCAATTGAGTGAAGCCTTAAAGCTGACTGAATCATTTTGCACTATAATAATATTACATTGCTTTATTTGTTAATATTTACACAATTTAATGTATTTTTGGTCACTAAATATTTGCTGTAATTGTAATTTTTTTATGGTTTTCAATTTCGGTTGACCATAACAAGTGAATAGTATATAGCATTTAGTGTATAGTATAGTTCTTTTATGATTCATTTGTGAATTTATGGTCTTTCTGAATCGTTTGTGATGCAGGAGGTGATGTCGTAGACTGGCTTTACTCAAGGGTGGAAGGATTCAAAGACCGCCGGGATGCCAGAAAATACGCCAGCAGCTTGCTGAAACACGGCTATCTCAGACACACTGTCAACAAGATCACATTCTCTGAACAGTGTTACTACACGTTTGGAGATCTCTGCCAAAGTACAGCTCATGTCTTCCACTAGGCTTTATCTTGTTTATATGTTTAATGTTGATCAATTTTATAACTTCTGTCTTTCTCCTCAGACATGGCTACGTTAAACTTGAATGAGGGATCGAGTGGTGCTGGTTCAGAGCAGGACACTTTGGCTCCTCTTCCTCCTCCGTCCACTAACCCGTGGCCCATGGGTGGCCAGCCATTCCCTTACCCACCCTTCACAGCGCCCCCTGCTTTCCCTCCAGGATATTCAGACCCCTGCCACAGTTTCCACAGTGGCAGCGCTGGAAGTCATCACAGTGAGGGTAAGTAGAAAATCATCCGTCACGTTACACGTCTAGATACACTGAAGCTTCTGAAGTATATTGTAATAAGATCTAATAGGTTAGTTAGGTCATATAAAAGCATTATTTTAGCATGATGTAAAAACAGGAAGTAGATAATCCTGTTCGCTTGCACTTTTTCTGGTGGTCAAAATTTGGGAATAATTAAGATTTATAATATTTTTAAGATCTTATGCTCACCAGGGCTGCATTTAAAAATATTACATTTTAATAGAACTGTTTTCTATGTTTATTTCTGTTTTTTGAATGTATTTAAACAATAATTTATTCCTGCAATGGTTAAGCTAAATTTATAGCTTAGATGTATTGCTACTAAAGTATTCAGTGTCTCAGGATGCTGCAGAAATCATTCAGAGCTGAAGTAACTGTGAAAGCATGGCAATTTGTTAAAACATGTTAGCAATGTGCGCAAACATTCCTATAACATTAAAGCATGTGCTGAAACACATTAGGAACTTGATATCATCATACTAAAACCTGTAAGCAACATGAAAACGACAACCTAGCTAAGTTATGAATATGATGACATATGACAATGTGCTAAATCAAACGTCTGCTGACAGAATGCTAAATCATGGTAAACCATGCTAATAACATTAAATCAATGTGCTGAAACACATAAGCAACATGTTGTTATAAATGGTAAAAGGAAATTAGCAAAACATGCTAGAAACATACTATAAACATGTTAACAGAGTGCTTAGCCATGGTAAAACATGCTAATAATATTTAAACAATGTGGTGAAACACATTACCAACATGATATTAACATACTTAAAGATGTCAGCAACATGAAAATGACATCCTAGCAAAGTTATAAATGTGATAGCAATGTGCTAAAAATGCTAAAAGCGAATTAGCAAAAACTTACTAGAAACACTAGCAACATGGGAACACATTGCTAAGTCGCGGTAAAACATGCAAGTAACATTAAAGTAATGTGCTGAAACGCATTAGCAACATGATATTAACATACTTAAAGATATAAGCAACAAGATAGCAAGGTTATAAATGTGATGGTGATGCAAGGTGATGCGAGGTTAAAAATGCTAAAAGCAAAATAGCAAAAACATGGCAGAAAATTACTTTCAACATGCTAACATGCTGAGTGCTAAGTCATACTAAAAAAATGCTCATAATATTAAAAACAATGTACTGAAACACATTAGCAACATGTTATTAACATACTAAAAGATGTAAACAACATGAAAACAACATGCTAGCAAAAATCTAAAGGTTATAGTAATGTGCTTAAGTGCTAAAAGCAAATTAGCAAAAACATCCTAGAAATTTACTTGCAACATGCTAACAGTGTGCTAAGTCATACATGATAGCAAAGTTGTAAACGTTTAACACTGTGATAAAAAAGTTAAAAGTAAATAAGAAAAGACATGCTAGAAACATAAAAGCAACATGTTAACATTGTGCTACGTCATAGTAAAACATGCTAGTAACATTAAAGGAATGTGCTGAAACACATTAGCAACATGTTATTAACATACTAAACGATGCAAACAATATGAAAACTAAATGCTTGCAAAGTTATAAACATGATAGCAATTTGCTAAAATGCTAAAAGTAAATTAGAAAAAAAAACATGCTAGAAACCTACTAGCAACATGATAACAGAGTGCTAAGTCATACTAAACTACATAATAGCAAAGTTCTAGACGTTTAACAATGTGCTAAAAATGCTAAAAGATAATCAGAAAAAACATGCTAGAAATATAATAGCAACATGTTAACAGTGTGCTAAATCATAGTAAAACATGCTAGTAACATTAAAGCAATGTGCTGAAACCTTATTAACATACTAAAAGATGTAAACAACATGAAAAATACATGCTAGCAAAGATATAAACATGATGTAATGTGCTAAAAATAAATTAGAAAAACATAACAGAAACATACTAGCAACATGCTAACAGTGTGCTAAGTCCTGCTTAAATGTGCTTTGTACCTTTTTTATATCTCGAACCAACATCCTTGACTTTTTTTTTTTTTTGTAGAAATTGTGATTTTTTTTCATTCTATGAAATTGTGCTTTTTAAATAATAAATATATTTCAGCTTAGACCTTAGAAATAGAAACATTTTTTAAAAATTCAAATTATAATTAGCTAATTTCAGCCTTGGTGAGCAAAAGAGATTTATGGTCAATTATGGTCAGCTGTAGTGTTTTGGGGGGGTCTCTGGTGGTTATAATTTCAAAACCTTTCAGGCATCTCTCACTTTATTGTCTCCATCACGTTTGGCCAAATTTGAAGATCTCGTTTAAGATTTCCATGGGCTGCGATCAGAATCATGTCATGATTTCACCTGCAGTGCTTGTGTTCATCTCATTCTCTAGTGCTTTTTCTCTTCAACACTGATGCAGTCCACAAACATATCCATATCAATCCACTGCTTCACATTATTGCATAACCTGCTCATTTCACATGTCATGTGTAGCTCAGTGAAGATGTCAGGAAGGTTTGTGCGGGTGTGTGTGTGTGTGTGTGTGTGTGTGTGTGTGTGTGTGTGTGTGTGTGTGTCATCTGTAGAGAGTAGTCGGATTGATCTGGCATCTCCTGAGTAAAGCTTTGGATGTGTTCTGTGGTTTGAAGCATATGGAGAAGCCCAGAAAAGCAGTCAAACAAAGTAAACAAAGTTAAAACTAGGGCAGATGTTTGGCTATGTGGAAAATAAACGTAATACAGACATTTATTTGTTTGTATGTATATATTACTTTTAAAAGGTTTGGGGTTGGCAAGATTTATAATGTGTATACAATTAATTTATATTTGTATATTTATAAATTCAATAGTTACATAAGCACAGAATAAAGTTCAACTGTGAAATGTGAATGTTTTTTTTTAAATAACAGTTTAATATTTGAAAAGATTGTAAAATTATTAGCAATATTTTTAATGTCACTTGGTGCTCAGAGGGATAGTTCACCCAGAGGGATAGCTTACTCACTATTTACTCAGTGACTGTTTACTATTTACTACTTTTTTTTTAACACAAAAGAATATATCTTTACTTTATGTTAGAAACCAGTAACTTAGGGCTGGGTGACTTGACCTAAAATCTAAATCTCGATTATCATAACTCGATTACAGTTAATGAATGATTATTTTATTTGTTTAACAAGTTTTGTACAGTAAATATGCTTATACATTACAAGTGAGAAATTTTTTAATGAAGGGTGCAATGATTTTAAAATATTTGAAGGAAACACACACTATCTGCTATCTATGATTATTTATTGAATGTCATCGTTGAACAACTGAAGTTAAAACACACATTGCCTAAAACCAACAGTCACGTTTTGTCATAAAATAGTAAAAATAAATAATTTGCACTTTTGGAAACAAAATGAATCATTTTCAATGTTTAAAATGTAATATTAAAAATATCTCTTCTAAATAAAATAACTCTTTTATATCCTGTAAATAATTTCGTTTGAATATACCGGGGCCTTAAGAGTCGCAATTTATTTCATGTAAAACGTTCAGTGGAACAATGTTTGAGAAGAAAATATTTTACAATAGTATAAATGTTTTGAGTAACATAAGCATACTACTGAATTTAAATATTTCAAGAACAAAACATTTTACTGAACTCAAACTTGCTTTATATTTTAGGTAGATATTGCGTAAGATTAACAATAAAATGATATCAAATCAATTAAAATTATTTACATGGACCACAAATAGAGGCAAAAGTGTACATTTTTTTAAATCCACATGTATACTTCACATGAATGTCGAATAAATGTACTTTCTTTTATGGTTTGTTAGGATAGGACAATATTTGGTTGTGATACAAATATTGGAAAATCTGGAATCTGAGGGTTAAAAAATCTAAACTTTGAGAAAATCTACTTTAAGTTTATCCAAATAAAGCTCTTAGATTAGATATATTTACAGGAGAACTGATCTTTACTTCATATCTTAAAGATTTTTGGCACAAAATACTGCAATATACCTGTGCCACATAAGACTTTGTGGTCCAGGAACACATTTTACATACAAAAATATTATCAAAGAAAATAACTTTATTACCAACTTGATACTTTTCTAAAACTTTAATAATTTAACCATTTTTTAAATTGCATAAACAAATGTGACAGTGATAAATTGCTCGAATATCATAAAGGATGTTTTGAAATTTCACTATCTCGACGACACTAGATGTCATCACAACATGTAAATGAACATGTTATATGAGCACACATTAGATTGTGTTGTTGCAGTGGTGCACTCAGACTGAGGATAAACTGTACCTGATAGAGCTTGAGTTAATGATTGAGTCAGTCAGACAGACAGTCAGACAGACAGACAGCAGGCTTAACTGTGTTATGTTCTGTTCGTTTCTGCTGGTCAATGGCAGACTGATGATGGAGGAGGTTGAGTCCCAGCCCTGGGGTGTCTGGTAAGGCAGCCTCCCTCTGTCTCTCTCTTTCTCTCTCTCTTTCTTTCTGACTGGGTTTTTATTTTTTCTGTTGCTGGATTTGTCCTGCTGCCTCACCTCTCGTCTCTTTATTTCTCAGCATGTCATATTTATGACTGCACACATACACACACACACATGCTGTATGTAGTCTTATAATGCGCACATGTGTATGTATAAAGCTTTGTCATGCCTGTAATGTGAGAGTGAAATGATGTGGCTTTTGTCTGCAGTTTGTTCAGGATGGAGCGCCTCATGCACTCATTTGCATTGTCATTTGAATCCATAATCATCCTCCACGCTTAATACATAATTGCATATGTGATAGATGTATTTCATCAGCTCTTCAATTGGCTTCATTTTTCATCCCGTTTGAATCATTCTCTTTTAAACATTAAGATGGTGCGATGTGAAGAAACGGAGAGGAAGAAATGCAGAGCATTTGTCATTATGGAGTTAGTGAGGGAGGATATTCATGAGAACTCATGAGATGTTACTTTAGTTAAGCAACTGAGTTTACTTCATGATCTGGATGAAGATTTGAGTTGGTTCAGTCCTGGTTCAATAGAAAAGGAGGAACAAAACATTTTTATGTTTTGTTAAATGAAGTGAATGTAGGCTACTGTATATATTTGCATTAATATATTAATAAATGCTATTAACAACAGAGCCCAACTATTATGTGCGCTTATTTATGTTGTAGATGAAGAAAAATCTATGTAAAAATATCTGGCAGGCGTTTGGTCTTATAGAAAAGAAAGAACGCACACACATAAACATATTTAACCCAATAATGAGCAGTCTGTCAAGAAGAGCTATAAATAGAGATTCAATTAAAATAGAGTTTAGTGAAGTTTGCAGTTATGGCCGCAGACATATCCTGCAGCTTAAAACTGAAGCTAAGCAGGGCTGAGACTGATCAGTACCTGGATGGGCGGCCACATGGTAAAGCTAGGTTGCTGTTGGAAGTGGTGTTAGTGAGGCCAGGAGGGGGAGCTCAAGCTGTGGTCTGTGTTAGTCCTAATGCCCCAGTATAGTGAAGGGGACACTATAGTGTCAGTGAGCGCCGTCTTTATGATGAGACATTAAACCGGGGATCTGACTCTCTGTGGTTATTAAAAATCCCATGGCACTTCTTGTAAAGAGTAGAGGTGTAACCCCAGCAGTACAAGCAGTAACAACACTGAAGAGGAGAAAAAAAAGTTACAGTAATAAAACGGTTCAAATTTATTAGGTCTATAGCTCAGGGTGCATATTAGTATTTATAAGATGCTTCAACAAAAGCTATCTTATTCTTAAATGCAAGGTTTAATCACTAATTACTCTGTTAGTGCATAACATCTGAAATGTAGCATTTCCTTTACATCTCAGGGTCTGTGATTTCCAGCTGAAAGACAGCGCTTATCACTTGTTATGACACAAGCAGAAAGCTGCTTTTAGCTGACTTTCAGTGAAAGAGAGTGAGAGAGAACGTTTTACTTAAACACATCCTAAAACATATCAGAGTTGAGATCCATTTTCAAAGGTAATGCTTTTACAGTCGACAATGGGTTTTAAAACTTCAAGGGGTTAACTTCATCCATCAAATTAACATTTGAAACCCCCATTTATGCTACTTATATAAAATTAAGAATGTATAAACCCAACAAATAAGCCGCACATTTGCACAGACCTACATTGAACATTTTTGCTCAGGCATGTCTCTGTTACTTTTACAGATCAAACCAGAGTCAAGGTGAGGGCCAAACAAGAGAACAGTTCTAGTGCAGTTACACAGAGTCTTATCTTCTAAAACAAAACAAGCTTCTTTTTTATTCCCCTAAAATGTTACCGTCAGTTTCTGTGCTTGCACTATTTCAATCTCAACCAAATGCCAGAATAATCTTTCTTAAATCAGTTCTAAGATCATAACCTGAGAGCTTAGCTACTCTGAGCTACTGCATTCTGCTTTCTTTTGTTTCATAATTTCGATGGAGACTGAGCATGCTGCATACTTTTTCTGCCATATTTCGATCAGAGTTTAACACCAAAAGCAGCAAGAGGTTGAGGCGGCAGTCTTCACAACAGCACATGGCTTCTGCTTGATGAATCTACACACCATCCCCAAGATGTGTGAATTTTCCAGCAAGGAACATGGCAATCCATACTAGAAACCTGCTAATCTGTAAATAGTTCTAACAACTTAAACTACTTCAGTGATTTAAACTTTAAAACTACTTCAAACTTTCAGACTAGGCTTTCCCAAAACACCATAAAGTTTGTCTACGAACTTTACTTTTCTAGTTATTAATTAGTATTATGATTTTAGCAAGCTAGTGTTTAGTTGATTTGAAGTCAAATCAGCAAATTGGACTGATTTCTAGAGGATCACCCTGAAGACTGCGTGAAGTAACGTTGCTAAAAATACTGCTTTGAATCAAAAGAAGACATCAAATGTAAAAATAGATGAAAATAGAAACTTTTCAATAAGCATTTCAACATATGTTTCCCTCTTCACAACCAGATCAGAGCTTTTTATTGTTTTCTTTGGGGTCATTTTTGTTTTACGTTGAACATTGTTATTTTAGCTTCTGTAAAAATCATATATATCAAATGTAAGAACATTTCCCATCACCTCTTGCTCTTCATTTAACAATACAAACTTCTGTTTACCTCCCAGGAAGTCGCAGCAGTAGTTCCAACCCTAGCATTGGGAGAATCCAGCGGGCCGTACCGAGGGAAAAGGAGCGCAAATCAACAGGCAGCGAATCAGATTCAGGCAAGCGAGCAGGAGGGAGGAGGGTTGAGCGTTCAGCCAGCCAACTCAGCCACCGCAGCCACGCCCTGTCATCCCGTAGCCACACCCACTCACGAGTCCCCTCACAGCACAGCCGTACTTCCTTCTCCTACAGCCACGCCCCTTTTACCAAATATGGCCACACGTCCTGTGCACTCAGCGAACGGAGCCACGCCTCCTCTTATGGGCCCCCAGGTCTGCCTCCTCCATACAGCCTGGCCAGATTGACTCCTAAAGGGGCCGTCTGCAGTGGCCCCCCGGGGGCCCCTCCAGTGAGGGAAATGGGGGCCATACCACCTGAACTCACCGCCAGTCGACAGTCCTTCCAGCATGCAATGGGCAACCCTTGTGAGTTTTTTGTGGATATTATGTAAAATCTAATAGCACTGCGCTGAAATCCAGTAATCAGTGGTCAGCAGATGTGGCTGTATACACTACCTGACAAATGACTTGTTGCCTATACAAGTTTTTGGAACAACAAATAATAACTTGACTTCTAGTTGATCATTTGCTATCAGAAGTGGCTTAAATGAAAGGCAAAGGCCTCTAGATTACACTTATTTTACCAAAATAAAATGTAATCATGCCTTGATATTTATTGATTTAATTAGGACAGTAAAGTCAGACTTTGCTTCGACCAAAATCTTGTCACTTAAAAAAAAAGATAATGTTCAGTATAGAATATAAAGTCATGCTGCAGTGGAAAAAGAATTAATATTGTGTTTGACTCCCATGAGCTTGGCGGACTGCAACCATACATCTCTGCAATTAACTTATTAACAAAGGCATCTGAATGGCAAAGACAGCATTCTTGTAGGACTCCCAGAGTTCATCAAGATTACTTGGATTCATCTTCAATAACTCCTCCATCTTACCCCAAACATGCTCAATAATGTTAATGTCTGGTGACTGGGCTGGCCAATCCTGGAGCACCTTGACCTTCTTTGCTTTCAGGAACTTTGATGTGGAGGCTGAAGTATGAGGAGTGCTATCCTGCTAAAGAATTTGCCCTCTCCTGTGGTTTGTAATGTAATGGGCAGCACAAATGTCTTGATACCTCAGGCTGTTGATGTTGCCATTCATCTTTCACACACCCCCATACTGAATGTAACCCCAAACCATGATTTTTCCTTAACCAAATGTCACTGATTTCTGTGAGAATCTTGGGTCCATGCGGGTTGCAATAGGTCTTTTGCAGTATTCGTGATGATTGGGATGCAGTTCAACAGATGATTCATCAGAAAAATCCACCTTCTGACACTTTTCCAAATGATCAACTTAAAGTTATTATTTGTTGCTCTTACTACTGCGATTGACGACAAGACTTTTGTCATATAGTGTATGTTTGCATGGAAGTTTAAGGATCAGATGTGTTTAGATAATCATAAGTCACGCAGAGGGCAAATAGCTCAATCTATGAGGATGGTAAGAATCGCTTTGAATGAAACAATTGGTCAAAAGTGACAGTCCAGACATTTATGATGCTAAAAAAAGATGTTTACAGTTACCTTTTAAACTTTTCAACAAACACAAAAGTATTTAATTTGTATTAATATTCACTCATTCATTTATCTCTTTATTAATGTGGGGTCGCCACCGCGGAATGAACCATCCATACACACTCATTCACACACAAACACTACAGAGAATTTAGCTTACCCAATTCACCACTACCACATGTCTTTGGGGGAAACCGGAGCACCCAGAGAAAACCCACGCGAACACGGGGAGAACATGCAAACTCCACACAGAAACATCAACTGACCCAGCAAGGGGTCAAACCTGTAACCTTCTTGCTGTGAGGCAATTGTGCTACCCACTGCACCACCATGATGCCCAATTGTATTATGTAAAATGTGATTTATTTTTTTGTGACAGCCATTAGTGCAGTCTTCAGTCGCATGTTTCTTCAGTAAATCATTCAGATATGAGGTGACTAATAAACCAACACCCAGTATCAGTTCAGATTTCACAATTCAACTTTATTTGATTCACCAACTCACATTTCAGTTCAATTCAGCTCTCCTGATTCAGTGAATACAGGTTTAATGCTGACGGTTAATGAAGACTAAATATAAGTGAAATAACACCTATTTCTTTGATAACCAAATGTGGCTTTAAAAAAAATCAATATCAAATCAATCACATTTTAAAAACTGATTAATCAGGAAAGCAAACTAGATCCAGCGTATAGATACTTTTATTCAGATTTCTTAGATGAATATAATGCAAGCGATATCATCCAAAGAGCTTTACTGTCACTTTTAATCAGATGAATGCTGCATCCCTGCAGATTAAAACAATCGTACGTCTCCCGAACATATGACAAACAAAAACAGTGTTACAATCACAGCCAATATTTCCTGAACCATAAACAAACAATGCAAACCCAAACACACAAGCTGTTAAACAACATTTATGCTACAAATGAGACTCAAGCGCTGCTTTTTAGCTCAGTATTATCCGTTTTAGCAATATAACAGCACACCAGCAGCCACCTTTTTGTTGTTTAAATCCTAAACAAGCTAAATATTAGACAATCATACTCTGCCCTCTGCTGGCCAGGAGCTGTTTCCAAAGCAATTCACAAGCTGACCAGGCGACAGTCAAAAATAATAATGTTGTTTGTTCCTTTTAAAACAATCTTTGTTTTGTTTGCTACTGTTTGAATTTTAATCAACTTGATCACTTTAATCTGACTTAAAACATTGTTACATTTTGTAGACCTTAAAAAAAAATTAAGTTGAACTTCTTTGAATATTTATTTTGAGATTTAAAGTCAGCTAAAAACTTGTGTCATCTTGACTTCTGTCGTTTACTACAGTGTGTTATGGTGGACGTGGGAGAAATGAATCATTTTGGCAGGTTTCCAGTTGTTATCAGGTTGGAAACATGGTAGCACGTCACTGTTGCGACTCTCTTGGCTATGAAGCACTAACTAGAACAAATGTATTTCAGGAAATATAAAGCTGCTGGACATCAGGGTAAACTCAAGGACCAGTGTTTGTGCACAAATTGGCGCTTGTTGAACATCTGGAATCAGTTGTATGTTCTTAAACAAGATGTTCTTAAATATTGTACGTCCTACAGAGATTTTGGTTTGTTTTTGGCCCGGATAATGATAATGTGTCTGTTGTATGATGTGATTTCTGGTGCTGGTAACCTGTTAAATATGTAAAAGCACATATTTTACTCACCCTTTAAAACCTGTAGGAGTTTTTCTTGTTAAAAACCACTTGAAGGTGAGTAAAAATTTTTTTTTTTTTAGGTGAACTATCCCTTTAAATTAACTTAAAATAAGCATTTGGACTGTGTGCTGCGGCGTGTAGTATTTAATCGTTTGACGACTCAAAGATTGTCAAATTGGCACTTTTATCAAGTCTGATCAGCCCTTTTCTTGTGAATCTGCATCTTTAGATGTGTTGTCTATTTTTCTCCCTTAGGGAAAGAAAAGGAAAACTGCTGTACATAGTTCATTTTTATTGTATATATGAAAATAGATAATTGTATAAAGTATATGTACAGACGTTCTGCTCATGGTTTTTGTAGTTATGTATGATATGAACTGGACTGTTGTGTGTTTGTGAGTTCTCATTCTGCTTTGTGTTGTGTTTGTCCATTCATTTGTATGTGAAACTGTCAGAAATAAATACATCTAAACTTTGACTTTATTGGCTCATTTGACATTTTTATTAACTGGTGAAGGTCTGGCTGATGAGATATTGTCTTAAGAATTTCTAATTTTATTGTTAAATCTGACGCTAAATTTGACCCTGGACCACAAAAGCAGTCTTGTTACATGGGTATATTTTGCTACTGCCAAAACTGCATTGTTTGGGTCAGTATTGTGCTTTTATGTTTAAAATCATTTGAATATGAAGCAAAATTATGCTCTATGAAGACATTTATTTAATAAATTATTATTATTTTATTAATATTTTTATTTACATTTGAATCATTAATAAAACATTCATAATTAAATGTGTTTTTTTTTTTTTGTGATTTAAGATAAAAAAAACTCTTATTTGATTAATTATCAATTGTCTTGTGGCCAAGACTGTATATTTAAAAATGCAGAGGGAAATATATAGTTCAAACAGTTAAATGCTTCGATTTGATAAACTCTGTCTATTTCTATCTAAAGAATTATTTGTTAAAGTTAAAATGAACAACATTCATATAATAATGCAAATTTCTAATCAGCCAATCTCAACTCAATACTTTTAGGCATGTAGACATGGTCAAGATGATCTGCTGCAGTTCATACAGAGCATCAGAATGGGGAAGAAAGGTGATTTAAGTGACTGTGAATGTGGCATGGTTGTTGGTGCCAGACGGGCTGGTCTGAGTATTTCAAAAACGCACAACCATATCAAAGGTTTACAGAGAAGAGTCAGAAAAAGAGAAAAAAAAATCCAGCGAGCGGCAGTTTTGTGAATGCAAATGCCAGAGGAGAATGGCCAGACTGGTTCAAACTGATAAAAAGGCAAAAGTTACTCAAATAACTCGTTACAACCGAGGTGTGCAGAAGAGCATCTCTGAATGCACAACATGTCAAACCTTGAAGCAGATGGGCTACAGCAGCAGAAGACCCCATTGGATGCCTCTCCCGAGAACAGGAAACTGAGGCTACAATTTGCACAGGCTCACCAAAATTGAACTATAGAAGATTGGAAAAATGTTGAATTTGAAAATGAGTTCACTGTACTCAAATGGCCTCCACAGTCACCAGATCTCAATCTAATACAGCACCTTTGGGATGTGGTGGAACAGGAGATTCGCATCATAGATGTGCAGCTGACAAAATTGGCAACAGCTGCGTGATGATGTGTACACATGGACCAAAATCTCAGGAATATTCCCAGTGCCTTGAGGAATCTATCCCACGAAGGAGGATTAAGGCAGTTCTGAAGGCAAAATGGGGTCCAACCCGGTACTAGTAAGGTGTACCTAATAAAGTGAGTGTATATCTGTCAGTTTTTATACACTTAGTGCAACCATGTGAACTCTTAGTTTCATGTGAAGTCTTTAATTCTTTCATAAAAGAACACCCCGCAACATGTTTACTTTAGCACACAAATGACAAAAGCACTGCTTTGTATATTTATTGGTATGAAATATATTCTTGAATAAAGCAAACAATAACATCACAACAACAGACGCTACACAAGCTGTGATCTGCAATAAAAGAAGAGCTCATACTACACAAGACGCATGGAGTTCTCAGACGTGACCTTTGACATAGGAAGCTAAACAAATCTTTTAAAGTGCAAAACCATTCAGCTCAGTGCTGTTCTTTACATTAAGAAAACCTTGACTTCTTATCTGACTGTAAAGCCACAACATATATCTGGAATTAACTTTGCTGGTCTCAGTACTGGAACCACAGCCAATATATAAAGGGTTCCTCAATTGTTTTGCGGCATACACACACTATGAGCAAAGTAGGAAGTAAAAAGTCATATAAGAGCAACTGTGTGCGCTATAAAATGCTGAGAAACTCACAAATATCAAGAGACTGAAATGAAGGAATTGACGAGATCAACATTTCTGTAAGTCCTGCAGTTCAGCCAAATGCATTTAAAATCTTCTCCACGTAGACGAGTTCAGTTCTCCAAAATCGAGAAATAATATTGTGCGTGTTTGAGGGAATAATGTCTAAAGATTGAGTATTGCAGCCTGTCTCAGCTGTACCGATGGCTTTGTCCACCACAGAAGGATTCAGTGCTGCGTCCATTTGATGCTCTTAAGGTCAATGCCCTCCTGGACCATTTCCCACAACGGACTGACAGGAGAAAAAATAAATAATCAAATGAAAATCCCACATCCCGCTCTTTATTTTCTCAAATGCATTAACAGAACAGTCTGAATATTAATGTCTAATGCTGCAGTTCATCCTTTCAATGAAATAGAAAAGCTTTTAGATTACTAACATGTCATCAAAATGTCATGTTTATGAAAAGTTAAGCCAAAAAAGGAGGAGAAACGGTGGGATCTAAATGGTGGAATCTAAATGGTGGAATCTAACGCACGGAGGACAAACAAAAGAAGACAGAATTTAACCAATGAATTAGTGACTTTTTCAGTTGATTAATAATTGGATAAAGATTGAACATACTGAAACCCATCTCAATGAATAATCATATAGTTCTATAACTCAATCAAACTATCCCTCAATCTATCCACCAATCCCTCTAACCAGCCATCTATCCATCCATCACTCACTCTATCCATTAATATCTATCCATCTGTTAATATCCATCTATCTATTCATCCCACTATATATACCTCAGTCCATTCATCCATGCCTCAATCTATCTATCTATCTATCTATCTATCTATCTATCTATCTATCTATCTATCTATCTATCTATCTATCTATCTATCTATCTATCTATCTATCTATCTGTCTATCTGTCTATCTGTCTATCTATCCCTCTAGCTGTCCATCCCTCTATCCATCCATCTCCATCTATCAATCCCACTATATATACCTCTATCTGTCCATCTCTCTATCCATCCATCCATCCCTCTATCTGTCTGTCCATTAATCCATCTATTCAATCATCCCACTATATATACACCTCTATCCATCCCTCCATCTATCTTTCTAGCCATCCATTCCTCTATCTATCTATCTATCTATCTATCTATCTATCTATCTATCTATCTATCTATCTATCTATCTATCTATCTATCTATCTATCTATCTATCTATCTATCTATCTATCTATCTATCTATCTATCTATCTATCTATCTCTCTATCTCTCTATCTATCCATCCCTCTATCTGTCTATCCATTAATCCATCTATCCATTCATCTCACTATATATATACCTCTTTCTGTCCATCCCTCTATCCATCTATCCATGCCTCCATTTGTCTATCCCTTTAGCCATCCATCCCTCTATCTATCTCTAACTATCTATCTATCTATCCCACTATATATACCTATATCTGTCCATCCCTCTATCCATCCCTCTCTGTCCATTCCTCTATCTATCCATCCATCCATCGATCTATCTATCCCACTATATATACCTTTATCTGTCCATCCATCCATCCATCCATCCCTCTCTGTCCATTCCTCTATCCATCCATCCATCTATCTATTCCACTAAATATACCTCTATCTGTCCATCTTTATATCCATCCATCCCTCTATCTGCCTACCCATTAATCCATCTATTCATCTATCCATTCATCCCACTATATATACACCTCTATCTGTCCATCCCTCTATCTATCCATCCATGCATCCATCCATCCATATCAGTCTATCTATTCATCTATCCATTTATCCCACTATATATTCCTTCATCTGTCCATCCATCTATTCATCAATCCCTCTATCTCTCCATCCCTCTATCTGTCTTTCTATCCATCCATCCATTCATCCCACTATATATACCTCTGTCCATCCCTCTGTCCATCTATCTATCTATCTATCTATCTATCTATCTATCTATCTATCTATCTATCTATCTATCTATCCATTTATCCCTCTATATATACCTATATATATCCCGCTATCCATCCATCCATCCATCCATAGTCTTGTAATACTGCAAGCAAAACTCCAGTTTTTTCCAATGAGTATTTCAATGGGTGCTTGATTTTCAGACTTTTGCTGTCACCAAAGTTCTTGTATTGAATTTTCCTCATTCATTGGTCTTTTCTCACCTCATCTCCCTGAGCCGTTTGACCTGATGAATGCATTTCTCTGCTGTATAATCCACTTCCTCCTCTGTGGTGAATCTGCCGATGCCAAACCTGAGAAAAGCAGAGCTCGTGTTCATCACATGCTCTCATTTGTGTGTGCTTGTGTGTGTGTGTGTGTGTGAGGTCATGGTTTTCAAACAGGAAATCTAAGCATTCTGACTTGAGATCAAATCTGGACACGGATTACACAACATGAAGGCACAATAAACATTTAAACTAATGTTACATGAAGACCACCAACCGAATAGAAGAGTGAGCCAAATCCTCATCTGCTCCTATTGCTCTGAGGACATATGAGGGCTCCAGTGAAGCAGACGTGCAGGCGCTGAAAACAACAACACAGCTCATCACTCTAGCAGACACTCACTGCATTTCACACGAAACTGCTATTTGAACTACAAAAGAGAATATCACATATTATTTACATCATTACACATATACTATTTTCAGAATTTTGTTTTCATCATTGCAACTGGAGAAACTGCTATAGCTCTTATTTTTCTACATTTACATTTAGTCAAACTATATGTGTGTTAGGCAATAAACAAAAAGTGCTAAAGGAACTGTTTGTGCTGATACAATTAACTGCTAGAGTAAGGAAGAGTGTTTTGTCAAGCTCACTCACCTGTTCGAAGCACACTTTATAGATTTACAATGGTTTTGTTTTTTTAATTATTGAGTGACTAAAAAAAGTGTCTGGTGCAAATGTGCAAAACTGGTGCAAATGTCAGTTAAAGTGGGAGGGATTCATGTTTTCAATAGGTGGTTTGTCAAACCCACTCACCTGTGTGAGTGACAATGAAAATTGCATAATGTTTTAAAGTTGATGTGTGGTGTAGTGGATAGGGGGAGAAGAGGGGGCCATGATTTTGTATACAGGGGTTCATTTGGGGACAGAATGTTATGAGCAGTTCTAGAGGGTCATTTAAATGACCCAGACTCATTTTGAAATGACTAAAAACAATGTTTGAGACTGATTTCACTTTAAAATTACATGATCTGTAGACACAAACTCAAGTTTCATGTTGTGCCTGAAAGTATTTATTCAATTATCCTGATTACAATGTCATTTATTCACATGTTTTCTTATATAAAAAAATCCATATTGAAAATTTTTATTCTTATGTTAGGATTTAATACATGTTTGCATTTCGCATTTCAAAATGTGCATAGAAACATTGCTACTGATTTACTTTTAGTTAGTTTGGTTCTATTTTGTAATGTGTTTTAGTAATTTTTTCCTCATTTATGTTCATTGTTATTTCTGTTTTAAAAATTTTAATTACAGCGTTTTGGTGAAAGGATAGTTTTGTATTTTACAATGTCAGAAATATGAAGCATCAATCTGATACTAAGTATTGCTATCAGGCAGATTTAGATGTTTTTTGTCAGATGGGACCATCTCATACCCAACACAATGATTTACAGTTGTTACAGATTTTTTTAAAATACATATTTACATACTATAATTAAAGCAATATAAAATGTATAGATATTCAAAACTGAGCTAAAGAAAGCAAACTAAATCAAAGAAGTGATTTGAATCTACTGTATTTGGTGTAAATGAACCATGGGATCTTAATCTCTGTAGTACCTGCTCCTAGAATTTATTTTTAAACTTTTCCTTTAAGAACCACTGACCTTCCAGATGAAAGTGCAACATCTTTTAAAGCCATCAACAGGCTCTCTCCCTCGACATAGGCAAATGATAAATTAATGCATCCTGGTGGAGAAAAAAGTTTAAAAGTTTCAGAATATAAACAACTCTTCTTGTAAATAAAAAAACAAGAACAACAACTGACAACTGGGACGAGAAGTCTCACCTGGATACCTCTGATCTGGATCTCCATTCATCACAACATCAGGAATCTCTGACATGATCTTCTGCACAAGGCGATTTGCTAGCAAAGACACACGCTTGTGGTCATACTGGAAAAAACAGGAAAAAGTTGCCCCTATTATGCTATTTTTATTTGATTTAAATATAGAAGGCACTACACTAGCAATGTTATATAGGCATTAATGGGGTGTGTATATATACTTTACTTGGTAGAGTTCATGTATGAAGAAAGTCTGGAAGTATATACTTTGTAATATATACATATTTCTAATTTTTCTCATACAATTAAACAAATTCTAAAAATATTAAACTTAAATGTTTTTAAATTTGATTTTAATAATTTAATAGTAAAAACGTTTTGTTTATTACTAACTATAAAGAATAAGAAATACACACACACACACACACATACACACACGAAAAAAACATTAACCAAATTGAGCACTTTTTGTTTAGCTCTACCTCTAACTCTTGCTGGGCAATTTCACAGGCAGCTCCGAGACCTACAGCCAGAGGTGTGGGCACAGTTCCTGAACGCAGACCCCTCTCCTGACCCCCTCCACTCTGCAAAGGCTCCAAACGAACTCTGGGTCTCCTCCTCACAAACAAAGCACCAACTCCTAAAAAGCATAAGGACTTCTTCATATATCCTGGATAAAGTAAGCAGCGTTGATTTATCTGTACAGTGCTCTACCTTTAGGCCCATAGATCTTATGAGCACTGATGGACATCAGATCCACTTTCCAGTCAGTGACATCAACAGGAATCTTTCCGACAGCCTGAGCAGCATCAGTGTGGAAAAACACATTTTTGGACCTGCACAGATGACCTGAAAACAAAAACATTTATGATGTAGCTAAAAAAGACAATTGATAAATATAGGTGTAAAGAATAATGTTGATGATAAAGGTTACCTATTTCTTTAACTGGCTGTTTGACACCAATCTCATTGTTGATGGCCATTATGGACACCAGGCTTGTATCAGGACGGATTGTGTCCTCTAATTGCTAATAATATAGGAGAAAGAGAGTGGCTTGTAAACATTAAAACAAAGATTTAATAGGTTTCATTTATGTACATTAGAACATGTACTGTTTAATTATGACAAATGTTTATCGTATTTTATTACATTTACTTAGTATATCAATGATTTTCTTTAAAAATGTATAGAATCCTAATATTTACATAAAATCTGTTATACTGAAAGACAGTTTTTGACCAATATTTTGATATTTTGTTTTCACAATTTACTTGAAACATTGAAGAAAACATGCTTTGCAAGCAGATTTTATTTATACATGTCTTACAATGTTAAAAAAAGTAATCAAATTCAATCAGTTATTTTAATTAGCATATTTTGCTTATATGATCGACCTTATGAACTATTAAAAAATATCTCAATATATGTTCTTTTCAGAAAAAAAATCTCATATAAACTGAGGGTTTGAAACTTGTTTTCAAAAGCAATATAAAAGTAATTGCTGATGTGAGTGATGCAAAAATCATAAAGATCTTACCTTCAGATCAATAAGCCCATTGCTTTTCACAGGTAAATACGTTATATCAAAACCCTCAGTTTCCAAAACCCGGCAGGAGTCCAGCACACACTTATGCTCAATTTGGGTGGTAATGATGTGCATTTTCTTAGCCTTATAAAACCGAGCAACACCCTAAAAATATGAAAAACAGTCAAAGATGTTTGATTATTCTTGGTAATATTCTGAAGTTCCCCTATTTGTCTATTTTTAAAAATGCTGAGTCATTTGTGTTCCAACGTTCCACTTCCTAATCCTAATCTTGCCTCACAGTGACATACTTACCTTGATTGACATATTGTTGGACTCAGTCGCACCACTGGTGAACACAATCTCCCTCGGGTCGGCACCAATAAGACCTGCTACTTGCTGAAGAGGAAATAATAAACAATGGCTTAACAGTAAACAGTACATTTTTGGCTTGACCAAAACATTACGCTTTGACTTGAAAATAAAGCTCCCATATTTCCAAATCAAGAAAACTATTATTTTCAAATAAAACAAGCAGTCATCTAAACATACTTTTCTTGCTTTTTCCATTGCGCTCTCGCTCTCCCATCCATAGGCATGAGTCCTGGAATGTGGGTTGCCATAATAGTTCACTTGATAGGGAAGCATGGCATCCAAAACCCTCGGGTCCTGTTGAGTCAGATATAAACAACATTGTTCATTAGAAACAATGACATGTAAACATCCCAGAAAATGTCTCATCATGTATTAGATTCATGAGTTTGATAAGTTCATTAATCTAGGATGAAAAAAGCAGAGGGTACCATTGGTGTGGTGGCCTGAAAGTCCATATAAAGGGGTCTCAGCTCATCCTTCTCCAGTTCCCTACTTTTGATCAACTCTGTGGAGACAGACAGGTATGTTTGATTGAGGTAAAGTTTGTTTTATATTCGCACATTCGGTCATTTTCCCTAATAATATCATTTCAGAAAAGAATTATAAGCAAATTCTACATAAGGACATGATTTTAGCAGTCAATGACTATTAAAGTACAACATTGTTCAGTCAATGAAATATTGCTAATGTTGTTTTGAAGTCATACTTAAATGCGATTTTATACCAAATATTCAAAGTAGCGTGATAAACAATATAGGGGCCCCTAAAAAGAACGAATGTGCCAATATAAAACCAACTTAACCTCAATGTATGTTTGTGAGCATTACAAGTTATTATGTACTATATGGTGAATAAATGCAGATGTGCAAGAAAGTTAACGTTAGGATTTTATTTACATTCAAGTGTGCTAATATACATGCTAGCAAAGGCTCCAAATACACATGCTAAATTCTGCGACGTCACTGTTAATTCTCTACATTAGAAATCGAAATGTAATAAAACTGTAACTGTTACCTTTCTGCTTTTGCACAGTGTTGGCAGCGCTTTGAGCGAAGTTTAGTCGAGGGCTGTTGGAGATCCCACACATGGAGCCCAGAAGTTTTCTCGATATAGTCCTGTTCATCATGTTTAGCGGTTAAAGTGTTCACAACACAAACAGTGGCGGTTATATCAAATCTATTTTATTCGTTTACAAACAAGCCCGTCAGATAAATAACTATTTTTGGGGCAACTTCAGAAACGACAACATGCCCACTTTCGCCAGTGAACAGTATGTCATCTGCCCTCATAACACTCGGCAATGCTTACAAAAGTGGGGCGGGACATCTAAAACTGCTGTTCTTATTGGTCAGCTGTCTCTGCTGTAGGTGGGCGTTTATGAGGTTTTAGGGAGTCTATTGGATGGAAACGAAACCTGTGCTGTTTCTTCAACCGGAAGTTGTGAATAAGGACCAATGAAGTGATTTATCTGTTTGCCTACAGTTCCTCTGTCCTTGGCAATGTTTATGTCAGGTTTATGTAATTTATATCCACTGCATTTTATAGAAATCAGCATTGTTTTATTAAAGTCAGCTTTAGTGTTAAGTGTCGTATCTCTCGCCTGATTTATTTAAAAAGTGCGGTTTAAATATGTTTAAAAGTGGTGCTATTATAATGAAACTTTAATTTGAAGTAAAAGTGTAATTTCACCAGCATTTTAAAATAAGAAATTAAAAAAGAAAAGAAAATTATGGCATATAAAAAAGGTTGATGAAAAAAAAGTATTTTTTTTATTATTAAAATGTATTGTATTTGTATAATTTTGTATAAACCATAACCACAAATGAACTAATTTTGCCACACAAACTATTGTTTAAGTAATGTATTGTAGTAAAATAATAATAATAACAACAACAAAAGGTAATCCAGTTACTAAAAAAAATACATAATAAAATTAGAAGTTGTTTTTAAGGACTGATAAATGATACACAAGATCTTAATTTCGACTTACGTCATTTCTGGCACGAGCAGCAAAAGAACTGCGAGTGCACGGGGTCGGCGCGCTCCCGCTGTTGACAATATGAATAGCGAGGACTTTGTACTTTCTCATTTCTTGAAATTCAGATTAAAACAACGTGTGAGGATGAGGAAGTAGGCCTATGAAATATATACAATCCGGAAGAATATATATTTATTCTAACACACGTAAAGGTATCCAGTTCCATTTATATCTCTATATTTGTATTTGATGTTAAGAACTGAACAGCTGCACCTCCATTTAATAATACTGTAGTCGGCTTGTACTTTGTGGCTAAACTGTTCTGATTTAGTCACTGACATGTATATATTCAGTATCATTTTTTTTAAACAGTAGCCTAAATTTAGAGTGCTTACATTAATTTGTACATTTACAGGTGCAGCTCCATCCAAAACGTAAATGTCTCCAACTTCATTGAAGCACCTCAGACATCAGATGTCACTACAAAGATGGAGAGCAGCAACAGACGCCTGTTTGACTCTGAACAGAGGTCAGTTCCACACAAAATCTACAATCTACAAGCCAGTCTGTGAAAATCCACTAATAATCAAAAACTCCAGAAGAAAATACAGCGTCAAGGCAAATCAGATGTCACTCTCACAAATAAACCACACTTTAAAGGCCAGTGAATACAGTTTAAAAGTAAATGCTTATAATGGGTGTGTAAAAGGGTTTGACAGCAATATATTACCATCAAACTCTCCAAGCGAAGACAGACGGAGTGCTGCAACATGTCTACAGAGCCGTGGTATGCTCTTCGGGGTCTTCGATGGTCATGCAGGGTCTGCTTGTGCACAAGCTGTTAGTGAACGCCTGTTTTACTACATAGCCTTGTCTTTGCTTCCATTGAGGACTTTAATGGAGATAGAGGCGGCTGTGGAGAGTGAACGGCCTGTGCTTCCAGTGCTACAGTGGCACAAACATCCCAATGACTACCAGAGCACAGATTCTGGCAAACTTTACTTCAGTAGTCTGAGGACATACTGGCAGGAGAGAATAGATCTTCAAGAGAATGAGGATTGTGATACACAAGGAGCTTTTAGAAATGCTTTCAAGAGATTGGATAATGATATTTCTTTGGAGGCCCAAGTGGATATTGGGGTTCCTTTAGCTCATTTCACCCCTCTAAGAGTGGCTCTGTCTGGATGTACAGCTTGTGTGGCTTATGTGGATCAAGATGATCTTTATATTGCCAATCTTGGTGATAGTAGAGCAGTTCTCGGGGTCCAACAGGGTGATGGGAAGTGGTCAGCTTTTACCATTACAAATGACCACAATGCCCAAAACCCAAATGAGATGAAACGTGTTCTGTCAGAGCATCCAGCTTGTGAGCAGAAGACAGTGGTGAAACACGACAGGCTATTAGGCTTGTTGATTCCTTTCAGGGCTTTTGGAGATATGAAGTTTAAGTGGAGCAGTGAGCTCTTGAATCGCATCTACGAGGCACGACCCGAGCTGCTGATTGGCAATGAAAATGCAAAAATGCTGCCAGCAAACTACCACACACCTCCTTACCTCACCGCAGAGCCTGAAATCACTTATCACAAACTGCGACCTCAAGACAAGTTCTTGATTCTGGGTACTGATGGACTCTGGGAGTTGATGCACAGGCAGACCGTTGTGCAGGTAATAGGAGAACACTTGTCTGGGATTGAGTGGAAGAAACCGGTTTCTGGGATGTATTTCACGGTGGGACAGATGCACAGACTGCTGCGGGAGAGGAAGAGAAGAGCTCTTTCTGCTCGGGAGGATGAGAACAGTGCTACTCATCTGATTCGTCACGCTCTGGGCAGCGATGGTTCCGGCACCATTGAACACGATCGCATTGCCAAAATGCTCTGTCTCCCACAGGATTTGGCAAGAATGTACAGAGATGATATAACAATTATAGTGATCCACTTTAATAGTTCTTCTTGAAACTTAACTTTGAGATGTAAACAAAAAAGGGCATTTTGCAGATTTAAAAATTTTTTTGCATAAAGGTTTTACAAAATACATACTTGATAATTAACTTAATCACCTTCTTGTGTACTTTTTCTTAGCAAAAAATAGTTCTATAAATAAGATTTACCATGTTTTTTATTTTAGCAATAATCTGCCAGATTTATGACAGCACAAGTCTGAAATGTTATTGTTTTATGCTTAAAATGGTTTACAGGTTATAAGTTACCTCCACAAAAAAATCCTTCCTCAATTATGCTAACTGATTTCGATTTTAAAAAAGTAATCTATCCCACACACAGAGAGAACGAGAGGTTTAAACAATTTACTGTTCAGAAGAACCAGACATATTTCAGTTATCTCTGCTTTATTTGAAATGAACTTTTCATCAAGAACTTTACAAAAATCAAAATCTTGATTAGAAAAACAAGATGTTTCTAAACCTCGTGGTCTCTAAATGAACAAAAGATATTTGTCAGCCATTTAGTTCCCACAGCTCATAGAGCCAAAAAGTTGAATATGTTGACATTTGATCAAAATTGAAGAGTTTAAATCCAAGACTTACTTATACTGCGTTTCTGGTATTATACACTACCTCGAGTGATAAACATACCAATCAGATCTTTCACAGAGACAATAAATGTGGAAGAGAAAAACAAATATGTACCAACAATAAAAGATCAAGAAGCAAAATTCAATAAGTAGGCTGTACATAGGATTTTTTTTTAACCACAGAACTTGTCCATGACCTGTAAGGACAGTATGCAAGTGAAACTTTACCTTACCCCACCTGTGCCACAACTTGCAGAACTGTTATTATTGTCCAAAAGTTAAAAAGAGCAAGGCTGAAAAAGTGGAGTTGTACAGGGGTGATTGATCACCGACGACTGGGGATTAGAAGCTGTGTGGCCTGCACTGACTCTGGGAAAAGGTTGTGGTATGTAGGAAGCGGGACATAAGCTGCTGTGATCATTTTACCTGAAAATACAGAGATTAAACAATGAGACATGATAAATCAGATCAGACCATAAGGCATACTATAATTATAGGCTAATAGATTAATGAAAAACTTAAGACAATCTGCAATGACAGTTGTTAATTACCTCCAAACCAGCGTCCATGTAGCGCACTGACTGCAGCCATGGCAGCAGGAATGGTGGGACACTTCACATAGACATTACCCTGATGAGAGAGTTAAGAATAACAGATTAAACACAAACTTCACGTTAATGACAGTAATTAAATGGCATAGCTTAAGGCTTCATACTTCAGCAGATTTTTTGTCCACATATATGTGTATGACTCCACCGTGTTTGTTGCACTCTTCAATGACATCATCCTGAATTTCGATTTCCCAACCATGATCATTTTCTCTACAAGAAAGCACCACAATTAATTTAGATATTAAATATGTACTTTAACAAATTTCTCAATGCAGATGACCTTAGGATTTTCTCCAACTTACGAGTTTGGATTGAACATGTTAGACAGCTGGAAACAGTGTGTTGCGATGGGTTGTGATGGTAAATTCAAGGCTTGGTTTGTTGGCACATTGATGTTAAAACTCAATCCAGGGTTCATAGCAGCTACAAAACAAGACAAACATTACATACAAGCTGCATCAACCTTAATAAATAACGAAATATTTAACAGCACATGCACTGAACCCCCCACTAACCAGTAGCTGCAGCCATGGCAACCATGGAGCCACTCATCTGAAGGGCCTGTTGTGCAGCGGGCGGGATCTGCAAACCAGTTCCTAAACAGATAGAAAAATTCTCGTTAGAGCCTCTGAAAATGACATAATCCACTTCCTAACAGCAGATCAGATGACCCATTCTTACCCTCAGCTAATCTGGCCATGAGTTGAAGTCTTCCTGTAGTCCCCAGATCAATACCGGTTCTTTCTAGCTCATCGTTGTCCAGGAAGGAGCTGGCGGTGGAGGCATCTGTGCGCTCCGTCACATGTCCCACTTTCATTGGTCTACCAGCCAACTCAAAGCCATTAAGCTGTTCCAGTGCCTTCTTTGCACATTCAGCATCAGAAAACTATGAGGAAAGAGGAAATCTATTAAGCGTTTGAAAACATGCATGCTTCTCTGGAGCTCATGAAACTACTTTGTCTTATGTGAAGAAATCTGCATCTTTTAGAAGAGGTTGGCCACAACTTACTGTGATAAAACCATATCCTTTAGATCGTCCTGTTTCACTGTCCATCATCAGTTGGATACTATCAATCTGTACGAGCAAGGAAAGATTCATGAATAATGTATCAATTCAAGGTGATAAAATAACAGTAAACACTATTTACCCTTCCAAATGGTTCAAAAATTCCTCGGAGCATGTCTTCTGTGATGTTGAAATGCAATGAGCCAACATAGAGCCTCATGGGTCCTGCGCTGCCCTTCTGCAAGTTATTGGCCAATGCAGCGGCTCTGTTCTTCTCAGCCTGGGGATAAAACATGTGCAATCAAAAAAACGTCACATCTAAAACCAAAGCATTTTTTGCTTCTCCAGACACTGTTACCTGTGAAGCCTGGACAATGATTGGTACTCCAAGAAGCCTTTGTCCAGATAGACCAATTGCCAGGGGTACAGATGTGGAATCCACAAACTCAATGTAAGCAATTCCTTTGGATCTTCTGGAGTTTCGGTCAGAGATGATTCGCACATCTCGTACCTTAAAAGAAAAACATAATCAATTAGAATCCAAGCTTAGTGGGGAAACGGGTCAAAGTTGTCCAAAGTGAAACAAACAGACTTTTCCAACTGCAGAAAAGAATTCTTCTAGGTCTCGTGGCCGGATTCTGGCTGCCAGCTGCATACAGAACACTGTGCGAGCATCTCTTTCCTCAGGGGTGAGATTGTCAATGGGCTGTCTGTTAGCAAATGACAAAAATAAATGAATAAATATAACTAGAGATAACAATGGAGTAATTTTCAATGCTGAAATGATCTTACCTTACAGGGCTTCTATCTTTCTTGAAAGGACTTCGGCTTCTAGACCTTCTTCGACTGAAAGAGAATTTTTGTTAGCACTTTTGCAAAGAGTTTCCACATGTGATACATAGAAAAAGCAACTACCCACACACAACAAAAATAGTATAATAGAAACCTTAGTTTGATGGCAGGTGGTGGGCCAGTCTTCCCCCTGGGACCACCGTTAAATTTCAGGCCAGAACTGTGATTTAAAAACAAGGTTTTCAAGGTTTTTAATCTCAGTATCTATGACTAATTGCTCTACTGCTAGCGCTAAATATACACGCAAGCTTCAATGGGGAACAAGGATGAATGTTGTACACATTACAGCAAATGCCTTGTTTTGTGGGGGAGTCAACCCATCTCTGCTTATTCACCAATGATAACGAACAGGATAGACACTATACTCCTCTGCCTTCTTGGTAATATTCCCTGCAAGACATGCTCATACCCTCCATGGGCACCATGAGAACCTTTTACTTCAGGTTAAAGACTATGACATTCATGAAGTTGAATCAAATAATGAACTGGTGTGATGCAATTAAAATAAAACCAAACAGTAAAAAAAACATTTTGATTGGCCTAAACATGCATATTACATCATGAGTGCCATGTCTGAACTCTATGGACATTTGGCAAAGACTACAACCCAAAGCAAAAGTTGGTCACTTACAATGGAGCTCTGTAGCGACCGCCGCGCTCCCTGCTCCGAGAACGGCTGCGACGTCTCTCCTTGCTGCGGCTGCGCTTCCGGTCTCTGCTGCGGCTCCTCCTCCGGTCATGACTCTTTTTGCGCTCGCGACTCTTGCTTCTCTTCCTGTCCCGACTCCGGCTGCGACTTTTGCTCCTCTTTTTTCTTTTGATTGAAAAGTTGAGCGTCAGTTTAGTAAAAGATTAAGCATATTGAAGGAAACTGCTATAAAAGTAGGAAAACTCACTTCTTGCTCCGCTCCTCGTGGCCATTGGTACTTAAGGACTTGTTGTCATCCTAAGCAGGGTCGATAGAAGACAGCATGAGGAGGACGGCGAAACATTTCAAGTCGTAAGGATAAAGAAGGGATGGGAACAAAAGAGAATATGATATGATCATTAAATAAGAGTTCATTACAGGGTTTGTGTGGGAGGACGACAAATACAAGGGGGACCTTTAGAAAGCAACCACAAGGCTGCCAATGTCGTTCTTCCTTACTTGTGCTTGCATTACTTGTGTGAAACGGCCAAACATTGCTAGTGCTATGCTGGGTATGTAAAGCAGCATTGATTTTTTTTTTTAAAGACATCATTCATTAAGCAGCCCAACAGTTTCAGTACCAAGGCTATCTGAGCCTAAGACCCAAAGTGGCAACGCTAGCAGCCAGCCACTAAACGAGCTCCAGTGGTGGATGCCATTCCAGTGATCTTCACCCCATATGCCTTCGTGGATTGAAAGAGCTCGATGCCACCTCAGTCACACATCTCGCCCTGAAGCAAACAGGGATTCACACGGCTTAGTAATAGCGACTCCCACAGACCATCTAAAGTTGAGTTGATCTTTTGTTGTTGTTAAGAGGCTAGACGATTTACATGATAAATGTATTTTACAGTATCTTTATGACATTAAATGCTGAGCCCCATCATTCCCCGCTTGTAAAATCGCAAAATAACCATTAACAAGTATTTTTAAATGTCAGCAGCATGCATAACTAAAATATGACATATACATTTTTTTATAAATAGTTAACCAAAAACACAAACCTGCTGTTAACTCAGTCACCCTCGGGCCATCCAAGATGTTGGTATCTTCTTTAGAATATAATTTTTTTTACCTGAAGCTGTGGTCCTTAATGATTAAAAAAAAATTCAAGTCAACAGCTTCCGGCGCTTTTAGATGAATAAAAATATTCTTTAATCTTTAACAGAAGTAGGAAGAAAACTACACCTACATCTAGGATGGCATGTGTGTGTGAGAACAGCACATTTTTATTTTTAGGTGAACTACCCCTTTCATTTTGGTTTATTTTCAAATCCATGAATAACGAGACTCTGTGGATTTGCTTGGATACGTCATCTCCAGGATTTCTGCACTAAGATTATGACATTTTAGACCAATATATTTTCAGTGGATACCTCCCATATGTTTATACTATAAAACATGCAGCATTATTCTAGCCATTATGGAAGAAAAACTTCCTTGTAAAAGCTAAGAAAACCATGCATACAATAACAAATACAGTCTCCACAGAGTTTATACCAGATCTTTATGTTCATCCACTGCATTTATTCTGGCGGTACCTATGTATCAATTTTGCCTATGTATTTCAACCAAGGGTACCACAGTACATCAATATATTGGGCAATTACTACCTTCATTTTTTTGACAGTTCACACTGGAATTCATGGGAGTAGAGGTGAGATATAGGCAAGTCTACAAAAAGAGATAGATGGGCAATTTATTCATTGAAACCACTATCACAGAAACATTCAAGTTATTGATCTGACAATAAAGACTTAGAGAAAACACGACTGGTTAGCAGTTTCAAACCAAAGGTCTACAGATTATTGAGCACATTTATCAACTTGAACAAATACCCACCTTTTTATATGGAGCCTCGAGCATTGCTTCAATGTCCAAATCATCGGCCATGTTGTTGTTGTTGATCTGCAAACGAGGAAAATTGTGTTTTTACAGCTGTTTGAGTGTTAAACTTAATACATAAACAACATTTAACAGTATAGGATATTTAAATGAACCGTATCTCAAAATAGCCCCCAAACTGTACATTGCTGACTTCGCAGACACGCGTGACTGGACGGGGTCATAAAACGCACGCTTAACGTTAGCTTCCTGGCTAATTGTTTTTCTCATAGCCAGTCGATATCAAACCAGTTATTTGTCGTATTTTGAAATAGTTGGTGCATTACTAGCAAATATACCAAACATATGTGAACTGTTAGATGTTTTTTTGTCAACATTTAGGTAGGGAATTTTAAAGCTTGCTTTGTTAGCTTGCGAGCTAACAGGCTGAAGTCGTCTCGTTATAGCAAACAAACGGAAAGTACCATCTTTTAATATTGAAAATACAATGATAGGATTTCAATACATAACTTTTCCACACAACACCTACAATAACGTTTCTCCAAACAGCCACTAATAGTTGGCCCTTTCGCCTTACCTTAAAACGTTTACACTGCGGCCTACAGAGCGTCACAGTCTTGGCTCCACAAACGAGCGGTAAATCCCGGATCTACGGTCCGTTTCAGCTACAGTTGCAACCCTGGTCGATTGATTCGAATCCACGCAAACCTAAAAAACACAATTATATTAAGCCAAAACTTTGTCGTTTCAATTAATACTAGTCACAATGTGTGCGTTGCGGTTATAAACGACGAACTGACTGGCGGCAAACAATCCCTGCGCGTGCACGTCTCGTCTTGTTGCATAAGAAGAGTAACGCGCGAGCCCGAGAGTCCAGCAGAGGGAGCTCGTGTTTAACACACTGAAAGCGGAAAAACCGAGAAGCCCCTGTCTGCAGCCTGCAGAAATGGGCGGAGATGAATGTGGGGCGGGGCTGCACATTCAGCCACGCCCACCTGTAATTTCATTGGTTAGTGGAAACGAATAGCGTGAATGCCCACTACGTGATGTCAGTAAACAGGAAATGCATTTTCAACTTCTTAAATATTGTTTTTATTGTTAATAAACACAAAAATACACAAAAGTGGTCATTCTTGCTGAGTGTTTTATATGTTAATTATGTTAACAGTTATGTGAATTTCATAATGGTATTTCTCCTGCTAAAAAATATTACAAAAGACTCAAAAGACTCTTTTCACAATGGTGTCACTTAAGAAATGCAGTGATTTTAATTCTGATATTTTAATGGTTTATTATTTTGCTTCAAAATGCTATTGCATATTGCATATTTACAACAAATAAAGACAGAGTCTGAAAAAATCAATAAATAAAAATGCAGTGTTTTAGTTCAGTTTAATTTTTTTTACCTTTGAATGGGAGAGATCTCTGGAAAATTTACAATTGAAAATATTAAAATTATACTTTGATTTAAGGCTATTCAAAATATTGGCCATGTGTCCAATTGTTTCTCTTTTAATACTGCACTGCTTTGAGTTTTATTAAGAGCAGGGATAAGATATTATTTATTAAGGGAAGTATATGTTTGTAACCTTTTTACTTATTAAATCAGATTATTTCATCATATAATGGATTTATTTTTACTTTTATGCTGCTATGAATATAAACGTATATTATCTGTTATATGTAAATGTTCCAGCATGATTAAATTGTTTTATTTTTTTTTCATATTACATGGTGTGTCATCTATGGATGCAATCAATTTTATTATTTATTATTTACTAATCCATTAAAGTTTTGTTCAGTTTCTCCATTTGAATGAAGACAGTGCTCTGCTGCTACCTACTGGGTGGTTTTAATATCTGTTCTACATTTTAATTAGTAAGTTACAAATAATTTTATAATCTAATATTACTGAATTAAAATGCAGTCTTCTTGGTTTTATTTTTGTAATATTTGTAGATACAGGGTAAATACTTTAATACCACTTTCTAACAACCCTTCTGGATCCATTTCTTCACTGTAGATCTTTAAAAATATTTTTTGTAATGATTTTGTTTGGTTATTAAGAGTCACATACAACATTGTTATTCTATTTCATTTAATTAGAATATTAAATACACTTAATATTATATTAATAGGGTGGCAAAAATGGACAGTTTTATTTATTACTTATCTATTAGGACACAAATTAAAGAAAATAAATTTGACATTAATAAGTGCAGCACTCGTGTAAACTTCTAAATTTTTAATTTGACAAATGCTGATAAATACATACCAACTTCATCTTCAGTAAAAACACCAACACAAAGCAATACACTGTTGTAAGTCCCTCTTTCTCGGTTCAAGTAAAAATCTGGCAGATGTTTTTTTAGATGTCAGATGTCTCACCTACAGAACATTGTGTATGCACATGCACACATGTACAAAAGGAAGACTGACAATTTATAGAAAAAAAAATAAATTTAAGATACAGCAGTTTGTAATTATTATTACCTTTAATAAACATAAAAACAATTATATATTTTTTACAGGGAAATTCCACTACAGAAGTAACAATCTGCTGAGCAATATATTGGGAAGTCATTTGTTGAACAGAATGCTTGCAGGACCCCCCTCTCGCCATACCCAACAGACAAAGCACTTTGTCAAAGTATATGGCACTCTGATTGATGACACCTAAATAAAATCAAGTACATATTTAAGCAAGACACAACCATAATTCAAAGTTTTAAAACTAACGGAGTACTGTAAAAAGTGCTTGGCATATTCTGTACTCTTTATCACACACACACACACAGCCTGCTTCTTGAATTTTGGATTACTGACAATGGCTCGGCGAGGCAGTGGCGCAGTAGGTAGTGCTGTCAACTCACAACAATAGGGTCGCTGGGTCACTGATTCGAACCTCGGCTCAGTTGCCGTTTCTGTGTGGGGTTTGCATGTTCTCCCTGCCTTCGCGTGGGTTTCCTCCGGGTGCTCCGGTTTCCCCCACAGTCCAAACACATGCGTTACAGGTGAATTGGGTAGGCTAAATTGTACGTAGTGTGTGTGAATGTGTGTGTGGATGTTTCCCAGAGATGGGTTGCGGCTGGAAGGGCATCCGCTGCGTAAAAACTTGCTGGATAAGTTGGTGGTTCATTCCGCTGTGGCGACCCCGGATTAATAAAGGGACAAAGCCTACAAGAAAATGAATGAATGAATGAATGAATGACAATGGCTCAGCAGGTCCTGGATGTCAGTGAGAGTTGCAGAAATGTCCCATCACCATCCTGTGTGACAACTCTCAGTAGGATACACTGCAGGATCTCAGGCGGCATCTGTACAAAATAACCAACAATCATCAACATGTCGCTTAACATACAGTATATTAAAGTTAAACTCAAATAATTAAATATGTTTGTACTAGGCATGCCCCCTCCTCACATTCCCCTTTGCATAAGTTTCATTCATGGGTTATAAAGTAAACAAAAAAAAGAGAACATGAAGTGTAAATAAATATATAAAAAAAAAATAAAAGTAAAAATCTATTAAAACAAAAAGAGAGAAAGAACTGAGGTAAAATAAAATAAAACAGAGAATATGCTCCACAAGAATCATAGTGATGAATATATCAATGCCAATGATCTGCAAACAGAATGTAGTATAGATCAGTAAGTTAAGAATCAAGTTTTATATTGTGCATATTTAGCATTAACATTACCAGAATATGTAAATTAGAGAACATGTCACAAAGAAAAATATATTTTGTTATCTTTGATATCAATAAACTTCTTCTGATGGACTGTGTTGCTCGAAACTCTTTAAAGTTTACATTATTCTTTTAAGTGAATAAGACCACTAACTGTACGATCAACCTGGAAAACGCCAACCCTAACACAGAAAACATTTTTTTAAAGGCTTTAAAACTTCATTTCTCCTTAAAGGCTTTTAATTAAATAAATTACACATACTACGTAGCCCGTGAGGTGTACTGCACTATAATTTAACCATTTAGGCTACATGACAGAAGACGTGTACTTACCATGCAGAGATGAAAACCGGAATCGAAAGCATACATTACATCAACGTCAATATGTTTCCGTGAACCAATGAAAGACTTGTAGGCGGAGCGACATGTTCAGTCCCGCCCATTTATGGGCGGGGGTGAATATGCAGCCCCGCCCCGTGTTCAGCCCCGCCCCGATCTGCGGGCTGCAGACGGGTGTACTTGGAAAAACTGGGAAAAACGAACTGGAAACAGTAAATGGACACGCAGACGATACCCTTGATGGAAAAAAAACAACGACCCTTGATGATACCCCATTACCACACCCTGATACTTTCTTTCTTTTTTATTGAAGCATATAACTTATAAGCATACAGGGTTATGATGATCCATCATATTTAAATAATTTAGATTGTACAGCTTATTTTTTCCATTATTAGATATATTTTAGCCTACTTGTTTCTTCTAATTGAGGTCAAATAATTACAAAATATTTTAAAAAGTTTGCAGAAAAAATTAAGAGAGGGAGTAACAGACGTTACTTTTGCCCAAAGCTTTTTTCTTGTGTATGTGTAACTTCGCGAGAAAAATATCAACTTCAAAGCATTATCGAGTGTATCATAGCCAGTTTTACTATTCAAAAAACAGGGAGAAGAATTGTGCATTCATCAAAGTTAATTATTTTGTCAAATGAATCGAAAATCAACCCTGAAACCTGTTTCCAAAAATCATCAGAAACTTTACAAGTACAAAACAGATGTACAAGACTTTCAGGCTCATTGTTACAAACAGAACATTGTGGTCAAATGACTTTTTAAAATTTATTAGTAAACATATTACGGGAGTAAAAACATATAACTTGTTGACCAAAAATAACCTATAAAAGGTAAAGAAGACTGTTTCCATTTCAAAATTGCTTTCAGGAAACAACTACTATCTTGCATGAGACATTTTCTGAAATAGAAGTTATTACACAAGATACTGATACCGCCAAGTACAGTTTTTGGAATTTGCATTAAGACTGAATTATAAGATGGAGTTTCATTAAGTAAAGCAGTTTATTAGAGATGCTTTTCACTATCAAATTATAATCATTATGCAAAAAAAAAACTGTCCCTGAAGAAGAAAGAATTTCCTGATAATAAATCTCACCACTGCTATTTAGTAAATCTGAAACAAAAATAGTTCCCTTGTCAAACCAATCTTTTTTAAAATATACTTTTGTTTTTAGGCAACACATGTTGGTTTTTGCATAGAATGCACATATGTGGAGAAAAGTTTAAAGGCAAAATCTTGCTTCAAAATCTTGCTTCAAATGATTGCTTATGAAAACCCTGATACTTTCTATTCTATTCATGCTTAGGGGAATGGTTTTACTATATTAAAACAAATTAACAGTTAACAGTTTATTATAGTTAAAGCATGTCAACCTGAGGCAGCATAGTGGCACAATGGTAGCACAATCGCAGCAAGTAGGTCGCTGGTTAAAGCTCCGGCGGGGTGAGTTGGCATTTCTGTGTCGAGTTGTTTTGGTGTGGGTTTCCTCCGGGTGCTCTGGTTTCCCCAACAAGTCTGAAAACATGTGGTATAGGTGAATTAGGTAAGCACATTCACCAAAAATGAAGATTTACTTACCCTTTATTGATGTGAAAGATATTTTGAAGAATGTTGGTGACTGCAGCCATTGACATCCACATTGAGTATTCATTCATTCATTTTCTTTTCGGCTTGGTCCCTTTATTAATCTGGGGTTGCCACAGCGGACTGAACCACCATTCAGCATATGCTTTACACCCTTCCAGCTGCAACCCAATTCACCTATACCACGTCTTTGGACTGTGGGGGAAACCAGAGCACCCGGAGAAAACCCATGCGAACACGAGGGGAACATGCAAACTCCACACAAACATGCCAACTGACCTAGCTGGGACTCGAACCAGCAACCTTCTTGCGGTAAGGCGATTGTTCTACCCACAGTGCCACTGTGCTGCCCTCCATATTGAGCAATATGTAAATGAGTGAATAAATGTGAATATATATAAAAGTGAAAAAATATATACAGGTGTTGAAAGACACAGTTCAGCAAAAGTTTGACAAAGTTTGTAAAAATGTGTGCACAGTATGATCATTGGCTTGTCAAAATACACAATATTAATAATCTTTTAATTGTACTCTGCTTTTAATAAAATGTTATTAACATTATTAAAAGCTAGTTCATTTTAACCTTTAATCAGAGGCGGACTTAGTGATTTGGGGCCCCTAAGCAATTCCATGTATCCCAAGCATTGAAACTCGAAACATTCTCTTTCTGTATAGATATTTACTTTTTTCTCTGTTGATTTGTTGTTGTTATTTTCTAAATAAACTGCAAGTTAAAAATATACTTTGTTAGCTCGCAAGCTAACGGCTAAAGTCGTTACCACCCTCTTTTAAAGGAAACCACCCTCTTTTATTGTTGCATACAGTGATAGGATTTCAATACAATACTTTTCCACACAACAATTTTAAATTTACAAAATAGTTGGCCCTTTTCACCTTAACAGTTACCTTAAACGAGTGCAACCTACAGAACGTCAAAGTCTTGGCTCCACAAATGAGCGGTAAATCCCAGATCTACAGTCTGTTTCAGCTATTTGCAACCCTGGTCGATTAATTAGAATTCACGCAAACCTAAAAAACACAGTTATATTAATTCAAAACTTTGTCGTTTCAATTAATACTAGTAGTCACAATATGTACATTGCGGTTATAAATGACGAGCTGACTGGCGGGAAACAATCCCTGCAATAAACTGCAAGTTAAAAATATATTTTAAGTGGAACCTTTTAATAAAAAAAATTAAATACAACAAATTTACAAATAAAAAAACAAGTTCACAAACTATTTATGTGTAAAGTTGAGCTATATTTGTGTTTAGATATTAATATTTGCATGTACAGTACGTAAGGAACGTTCCACTATGAGGGCTCCCAATTTTGAAAGTTATAACATTAAAATCTTAATGGTTATAGACAGATGTTACACCATATAATCAAAAATTATAAATGAGATATTATTAATTTAGGCAATTCTTGGCCAAGGCCCCCTAGTTCCCCGTAGCTCTAATCGACTGCTTACCTTGCTTATTGGTTAAGTCCACCCCTGCGATTAATATCTGTCAAGAGACATTAGATATAAGATACACAGAACACTAAGTGTCTGGGATAATGTGATCTTTAAAATCAAAAATCTGCAAAGGAAGTGTGGGGGTGCAAACAGAAAATAAACAATGAGAAGACCAAAAAAACTGAATCCCTATAGAACATTAAAACCAAAGAGAAATAAAACCGTGACCCTTTCCTCTCTCAGGCCTTCAGGTCAGTGTCACTCAACTGAGTATGGTTTCACACCATACCTCCGAGACCGCAGACAGTTGAACCAGAACAGCAAATAAATATACCATGAGAAGAATTCTTACACAGCGAAAACACAAAAACCTTTGATGAATTAAAAAAATAATATGACCCCCACATTTTTCTTGGTTTAATCTCATTCTTTCCATTGACTCTGGCCACAGCTTGCTTGATGTTCTGCTGGCTGCCAACTTTCCGTAATTAGCTTTCTCTCTCTCAGTGAAGCAAAGTGCAGCCAAATGTAAATCTCTCCAGAGGCTTTCCACAGTACGAACATGACACACATCTGGTGGATGCCAGATTCTTGACACATTACAAGAACCAGTCAGAGGGACCAGTGCAGGACCATTCGTCTTCCTGTATGCACTGCCACCTCCTTGGCCTTATTCACTTTTTCCATTCTGCTCTCCCTCTCTTTCCCTGTTGTGTTGTTCATTTTACTGCATGGCTCTGGTGAACAAGTTCCCTTTAATCTCGTGTCAGATGCTTAATGCAGTTATTTTTGGTATTTGTAGAAAACTTCCACTTGTTATGAAAGGCTTGCATGTGTTTCCACCGCAAACATACCTGCTGGGTATGGGCAGAAGTTAATTGTTGCTTTGTTAAACAGCCTATGAGATGAATCATAGTTCAAAGCAGTTTAGAGAATGGCACATCTGAACTGAACATGGCACCAAATGTTGGTTAATTCTACACTGTAGAAAATGCTGAATTCCACGAAATTGATTTATGTTGAGAGAACATGAAAAAGTAAAGTAACCAAAGTTTTACAATTTTAAAGATTTTGTATGTAAGATTTTGACTCTTCAACAGCATAAAAATACCTTAATATGTTTGCAGATATTTAATAAACATGCCAAGTGAACATACTTGTTTATCTGAAAATCAATGCTAAAGTCAGCTATTTTGCTTTGAAAATGTGTTTTCCGTGCCAGAACGCTCTCTTTGTTTTGATTTTTTTAATCGGCCCAATGCCACTTTAGCCAATGATATTTCCGTGTATTTAATTCATTCAGAAAGGCTCTGAAAGCATGCGTCTGTGACTAAAATGAGCAGATTAAGTTCCACATGAGGTTATTGATTAGCAAATAATATAAAAAGATAGATAAGGTGAGCAAGTTAAATTGCAACCACGTGATGAACAACACGCTTTGTGATGAGATAAGCTGTGCTTAGCAATTTGGCTGTTTGTATGCTTGTAACAGATGAAACACGAAAGAAATTTAAATACAGCCATTCAGAAGCACAGAATATGCACTCACTCACAAAATAGTAAGGTTTATAGTCAGTTTAATACATATTTTTAATTTTATTTTCCAGGTCTGAGGTGAACTGTGGCATGGCAAGTCATGTAAAATGGCATTCAAACTCACATTTTTAGCAATTAACACTGAATAAAGCACATGAGGTTTACATAAGGTGATCATTGCCATAGTTTTCTGTTGTTCATCTGTAAAAATTTACCCACCTTTTTTCTTATGCACCAAGGTGCTTTGGATGGATTATTATGAAATAACTGCTGTTAAACTGTAATCAATGAGGTGTCATCATTTCCTTCACTGTTCATTCATTAAATAAAAACCCATCTTATTAAAATTAACCCCAAAAACTCAAAAAAGTCTTTCCATTACAATTTTAAAGATGTATATTAAATACTGTTCTTTAGAGAATATAAAGAGAAAACAAAAACACAGTAAACACAAAATGTCTTTGGTCAAGATATGATTGTGGTACTAATGTCATGTTAAAATACCAAACATAACATTATTGGTAATTCTATGGTTAATTCCACACTGTAAAAAATGCTGTGAAATTGAGAAGCATTTTCACAAATTGTGAAATTTATGTTGAGAGAACATAGTCCAAACCTATAGCTCTCACTCACTTTTCATTTCATTTCACATATATGGATTTTTTGCAGTTAAACCTTATCATTTGGGATGATTTGTTTGAGTTCTTTTGAATGAAGGTCCCCAAAGCAGAAGTGCTTTAGTTGTAATTCTGTAACCGTCCAAGACAACAAAATCTGTTTATTTTGCGTGTGATCTGCATGTACATGTGTAGGCCGTATTAGCTGGGGGAAAGGTTGAGTGTGGAGAGGAGCATTCTTTCCATTACCCAGACCAAATCAATGCACTGAGCTCCAGCCAGGACGCCCCTCCCCCTCCCCCACTCTAGTAGTGACAAGGGGGCCAGTGGAAAGAGCTGACCCAGGCGCAGCACACACTGCCTGGCCTAATTGCACTTCTGGCCTCCTGCTTCAGTCCCTGGTGCTGAACAAAGGTCACCCCAGATCATGGCCTCCTTGTGTGGATTAAATACTAATAAGCAAGAAACGGGATTGTTGGATGTTAAAGAGTTAGTTCACCCAAAACTGAAAATACCAAAGCCATAGACCAAACACAAATTAAGACAAATAAGATGAAATTGAGAGGCCCTGACCTGATAAGAAACAAAGCAGTTTTTTAGTTTTTGGCACATAAAAGTGTTCTTGGAGCTTCATTTGATTACAGTTGAACCATTAAAGTCACAGATAATGTTTTGACAATTTGCTTTTTGGTTTCTTTTCTGGACTTTTTCTGGATGTCTCAAGATTTTTGCTGTCTTTATAGGATGAGAGAGCACTATGAAAATTAGATTTTTGCTATGAAAATGAACAAAGGTCTCGGAAAGACATACATTTGGGATGAACTAACTGTTAAGTAGAGAGTTTATATTAAAAATATACATATACTCACCTTCATGTTGGGGCAACATGGTGGCACAGTGGGTAGCACAATCGCCTGACAGAAGGAAGGTTGCTGATTCAAGCCCCAGCTGGGTCAGTTGGTTGTTCTGTGTGGAGTTTGCATGTTCGCCCCGTATTGGTGTGGGTTTCCTCCAGGTGCTCCAGTGTCCCCCACATGTCCAAAGATATGCACTATAAATTGTCTGTAGTAAATAAGTGTGTAGAGTTTTTCAGTAGCGGAAGGCGTCATAGTTGGGTGCAGTGAATGGGAGAGTACAACAAATAATTATTTTACAATTCTATTTGCTGAAATAAAAAAGAAAAACTCCACAATGGTGTCATCAAGACTTTCAGAAAAAGGAAAAACTAGTGTGTCGGCAACCAGAAGAGAGAATAACATCAAATATACTCTCGGCCCCATAAAAACTGCATAAGAAACACCTCGCATAATCGGAAATTAGTTTTTTGTAATTTGACGCAAAGATGATATAATACATTTATAAATGCATTTAAAAGTTCAAAAGTTTTTTTTTTATCAAAATGTTAAATACTTTCAAGGATTTAAGATGCAGATGACAGTTAAACATGTCATAACAGTCTTGTGAAAAGGGTTCATTGTTTCATTCTTTGAAATGGAACGCAGATGAAAAAAATGTTTTGTGAGGGCATGATTAAGGTCAATGGCGTGAAAACAACACTGGATCCCACTGATGTGAATCAAATAAATATGTTTATAAATGTTTTATAAAGAGAGATTAAAGTATATTATTTTGTGTCATTCCTACAATGCTAAAGTTACACAAAAAATCTGTTATTTAACAGTTGCACAGGGGCGACGCTGAGGGATTTGGGTGTTGGACGAAAGTGAATATGGGGGAGGGTGGCCAGCACACGAAAGTAAAGAATGGCGGGGTGGGTACCTCTTAATTTACAGATGTTTTCCTATTTGTTAACAATTTGCTTTATGGGGCCTTGAGTAATGGTCTTTAATTTAAACAAAAATATTCAAAATGTACCACAAAAAGCTAACATTTCACATAACAAAGGCCAAATAATAAAATCCAGAATCATTTTGGAAGAACAAATTTGGTGATGTTTGGTATCTCTCAGTTCAATACCTTGAAATGGCTTCCATTTCTATTTTTTGTCTAACACAGAAGTAATAATGGCTTGAAATAAAATGAATAAAGTAGCTCTTTAAAGTGATGAAAACAGTGTTGTTTACACACCTTTGAGCGGTTTCAAACATCTATCTGATTCTATTGTTTGCTAAACATAAATATTTCAAAGAACGTTTACAACCAAATAGTTTCACAGAATTTTAGTTTGTATAATGGAGATCAAATAGATATGTTTAGCTACCATTTCTTCTAAGATTTTTATTGACTTTTCAGAAGTATT
Organism: Danio rerio; assembly: GCF_052040795.2. Classification (NCBI taxonomy): domain Eukaryota; kingdom Metazoa; phylum Chordata; class Actinopteri; order Cypriniformes; family Danionidae; genus Danio; species Danio rerio. Next base: position 26,792,826 of record NC_141031.1, on the reverse strand, counting down.
ACAAGTTTTAAACTGTCAACAACCTAGCTTTCAATAAAAAAATCTTATTTTGCTGTAAAATTTAACATCTGTAGAGTGAGCAAAAAGCACATTGCTAAAAATAACACACTGTTATCATAATTTACTTTCTTTTAGTGTGTTTTCAGATGCTAATATTTCAAACACCAGTCACGCCAATCACCTTATAACAACATTATCAATTTACATTGATTATTTTTTAGATGAAACAGCCATCATTCTGGAGATCAGATCAATATATCTCAAAGTTAAATTGCTGCTCTTTAGTTGAGTATGGATGATCAATAAGACGTAATGGATTTCAGTCACATTGCTATTACATTCAGAATATATTTGACCTTAAATCTAACCCATCCACTGAATACCCTGTAAAGAAATTAGCATTTGAGACAAGTAATCTGCTTTATAGCTTTAAAAGGAGCACTAAACTGTCATGAGACAAAGAGGGAATGACCGTGGCATTTCTGGACTGTTTCAGTGATTGGATTTCACTGATTGTTATAGAAAAGCCTATTGAGCCACTCAACCATATCTGAGAACAAGGACACTATGAGCGTATTCAGAATAGCATCCACTTAAAGCTGGATATCAGTGCAATTCTTTTTCAAATACTACTTGCGAGTTCAAGGTGAGGCCATTCAATATGATGAGCAAATATGAACAATGTATATTGTGCATAAAACTATTTAAAAGGAATCAAGAATGCCAGATTTGCAGCAATGAAATATGACCACTCTCATAATGAAAGACTCTGGGTGGTAAAAACCCCCCAACTTCATTTGCAGATCAGGATTTAATAGAAAACATTGAAAGTTGTGTCTGCATTTATGCAAAACATAATTATATTTACATATTTCAAAGTCATTTATTATTTTACAAATTTTGGAAATAAATATTTACAAACCAACAACATTGAGTTGTACAAAAAGCATTTCCGCCTCTGGATCCAGTGCCAAAAGAAGTACACAAAATACATTTAACGTACAAAGAAAGCCTGTAAACCATTATTTTTGTTGCTATAAAAGGTTTTTGCTAAAACATCTGACACCTTCATACTGTTTACTGGCCAGCTTCGTTTACTGACCAACTATCTCATCCAAATAAACTTTAACAGGCTTATGGGGGATATTCACATGCCCTTTTTAAACGATGATTGACATGTCTATAATATTTTTTGCTTTATTAGACTAAACTTCTCGGAGGAAAAAATAACACTGCTTCAGCTGTCTTTAAACTTTTCCAGCAGGCAGTGCTTTTCTCATTGTAACTGTATACAAAATACTTTCTTTATTTTAAAGAAAACATATAAACAACAGTGAATAATAAATATTGCTCATTAATTCGTTCTATTTATTCCCTATTCCATCTGATAAGGCAAACACTGATAAAATGTTCATAAAAAATAAAGTCCACTTAAAAGGTGATATACTGTTAAAAACGGTTTTGATCTATAGGACACATAACAGAGACCAATAACCCTTCAGTCTACAAGATAATCACTAAAAAGGTTGTAAATACTATAAGATTCAACATGAATGAATAAATAAACAATGAACCAAAAGCAAAAAAAGTGAATTAATGTCTCTGAAAAGCAAATCCTCTGTCGCCATCAGACCAGAAATGAGAAGAATGTGAGTGATCTGTGTCTTCACAGCACAGCGAGGTCATGGCAGGATTTGGAGCGCACTTTTAGGGCCATTTTTTTGTTGTTCTTGGCCACCAGTCGATCCAGGAAGCGTCTGGCCTTCTTTGTGATGCTCTCCTTTCGCTTGTAGACAGAGCGTCGGCGCTCATTGATCTCTTTGCTGTCTCGCCGCAGTCGGATCTGCCTCACAGTGCCCTCAAAGAGCTCGTGGACGTTGTGATGGAGGGAGGCTGAGGTTTCTATGAACTTGCAGTCGAACATCACTGCACAAGCTCGACCCTCTGCCACAGAAGACCAGCAATGTGAGAAACCATTTTCCTGACCCTGTCGTACTTGTTATATGCAGCTGACTAGGTTTTGAAGGTTTATGCATCTCTATAGCATGTCAAACGATTGGGAATTCATGGGTAAAATAAACCACTGTTTAAAACATTTGGGGTCAGTAAAATATTGTCTTTATGACAAAAAAAGACGTCAATTAAAATGTTGTTGCAGCTTAACAGTTATAACTGTTTATATTAGAAAATAATGGAAATGTAAATTATTTCTGTGTACTGTATATATTGGATGTCTAATGTATTGTCTCCGATGACAATATATAGTATATCATTTACTTTAGTAAAACAAACAAAAACATTGAATTATTAAGAATATTAGAAGTTAGAGTTAAAAGGCCATATAATTCAGGCAACAAAAGCAAATAATATGCCTGTATGGGCTTAAATATATTATATGATACAGTGACTAACAAATAAGCAAGGATGTCGTTTTGTGAGATACAAAATTCAATTAATGGGTGTCATTCACTCAGCACGCAAACATATACATTTGTAACGGGTGTATGTATAAACAGTATTAATAGTGTTTTATGTCTTTGAGAATGACAAACTTGCTCAAGGACCTCGAGAAAGAGGCATACATTTGACAGGAGATGCTTAAAGGCATAGTATGTAATTTTCACCACTAGAGGGCATGTATTCACAACCAACAAAAACAGTTTGATGATGTGGGAAATCATGAGCTAAAGTATTCTATATGTATTATCATGGTAGTATGAAGCAAAAGGCTAAAAAATGTTGAAAAGAAACAAGACTGCTGAAGAAATTGTTTATGACAGTGTGATACAGCACAAAAGCGGCAGAGCTTTTAATATGCTAAAGATGACAGCATCTGGTTCTTCCACTTATGATCACTAGGGGAAGATGCAGATGAAGCGTCAAGCATGAGTGATTTACATGTTAAGTCAATGCAAAAATGCACAAATGATGCAGCACTAATGACGTGATTTGTTTGAAAGAAGAGGCATGAGAGTTGACCATTTGGCGCGTTTGATGCGATTAACATGCGTATCATGCGAATCACTTAAATGATGAAATCTGTACTTCAGCTGACATTCGAGCCGGGTTAACCAATCATGATCTTGCTCTTGTAGGGCCATGATTATGACGTAGTGCCTGTTGTTGGTGTACCGAGGGGAAATCCTCTTGCCGATACCGGAAAAGAGTTCACCACCTGGGCTTGGCTCAGTCTGAAGCACTGCTGAAAGCCTCCATCATCCAGGAATAGGTTTTGGAGGAGTTGATGAACTCACAGAGCTGGGTTCATCTCTGAAAGGATCTAGTGGACTCAGACATGGCACCGAACGACTATACACTGTTTTTCAGCCTTCCTAAAGAACAGCTTTTATCTCAATAAAATCCATGTTAGCCCTTTAGCAACAAAGCTAGAGTCACTAGGCAGACAGAAGCCCTATTGTGAAGTGAATTTGACGTGCAAATGATGCAAGTAAACTCAAAATGTTCAAGCGTCAATTTACATGCAGATAGCATGATTTATTTGCACGTGCCGCGTCTGGTGTGAACGCAGCGTAAAGCCGGGACACACCAATTCAACGGTCGGCCATTGAGCTTTGTTGGGCCGTCATTCAACATCAGTCCGGCTAGTTGGTTTGGTGTGCTCCACGCGTCGCCTCTCATCAGGTTAGCATCAGGTCGAGTTGACCTGATTCAGCATGTAGAATTGTCGCGGGCTGAAGAGATCAATCTGATTGGTTTTCAGTAGTGATTTAGAGGCAGATATCAAAAACTGAAGTGTAAATAATTCAAGTCAAGAAAACACAAAGAAACAGAAGGTTTGTGTAGAAAGTGGCATGTTTTATGCAAATGACCCTATGTATGCAAACACATTTATAATACTCTAAATTCACTAACATTAGAATGTGCATAAAAACAAAATTGAGTGTGCATGTTTTGTGAATTAGGAATGAAAAAAAAAAAGAAGCTTGAATGTGCGTATACATATTTACATTATTAATGAATGAGACCCATTATTTATTTTCTTGGTTTTAAATAAATCCCCTTAAATAAATCAGTAGAGGTGAAAACGGGTATGTTTCTTGTTCATCTGTAACAATCTGATACCAATCTTAATGCAGTGTGTAAATAGCCCCAGAACACTCCTTTTTGTTCTTGAATTAATCAATCTTTTTAGTCAATAATTCAATGATCCATTTCTAATGACAGATGTTGTGTCTAAAATAGCATACTGCCCTATTTATTATATATATATATATATATATATATATATATATATATATATATATATATATATATATATATAAACAGTATATGACTATAGGTAAAACTGTATATGTATGTATGCATAAAGTAACATCAAGACAACATGGTGAATACATGATGTACAGATTATCTTTAATTCTGCATACATACATACTGTTATTTTTAGTGGTTGTGAATATTTCTACATAATAATTACTACATAATCCAGAGAGTATGTTATTTTAGATGCAGCCAATTACCAGAACTCATTAATGAACAGAAAGTAAAAAAAAAAAAAATCTTTTATTTATTTCTTTCTTTACTGACCCAAACTTCTGAAATGTTGGTGTTTAATATGTGAATCTGAGGATTTTATTTGTGAATGATATAAATTAGACGTGTTCTCACCTTCCACTGCCACCTCTCGAGAGCGCACTAAGTCACTTTTGTTGCCCACGAGGATGATGGGAATGTTTTCAGCCTGCCGTATACGCCGCAGCTGGATCCGTAACTCTGATGCACTTTCAAAGCTGCTGCGGTCAGTGATGGAGTAAACTATGATGTAAGCATTGCCCACCTGCATACAGTAATCCTGCAAGAACTTCTCATCATCCTCCTGTAACATTGAAAAATGAAAAAAAAAAAAAAAAACACAGTCCTCTCATTATCTGCTCATAGTCATTTTGTTAGAAACCTGTCACTTGAGTACATGGCATTGTTCAAAGTGAAGGATTATTTCTACTGGCCCAATCAGGCCAGTGGTTCCGACTTTTACTTGCCCTGTCAAAATTTTCACTTACCCCACCAAAAAAAAAAGTAGTTAATAACTAGTTCTTTGCCACATTTTAAATATTGTGTCAAAAGGCAAACATAACTTCAGCATAAACAAAACAACAGGCCTAGGACAAAATATTACAAGATTATAAAAAAATGCTCAAATGGTAATTTCTGTCAATTTTCCTTGCGGAAAACAGCTCTCGCTAATATTTCAGCATGCTTTCACTTTTGTATTAGACATGAAATGCACATTTGCCGGTAGGAATGACATACCATCCTACTCATAATTCTCTCTTCATATAGCCATATATATGTGGTTATAACACAACCATAATACACTGTGATATTGCCTGGTTTGTTAGTTCATTGGATCGCTTTGCTTTCTTATTACAATCAATCTTGGACTGATTGTAAACTGTTTTGGAAAGGATCTGAGCGTGATTCACATATGCCAAATGAACAACGCTAATTGGGCAAACAAGATCGGTTCCAAAACAAATGTCTAAGTGTGAAAGCATCCTGTTTGCACACAATTGACAGTTGCAGCCAAATAAAACTTTAGTGACAAGGCAGCACATGCCCGATCGGTCCACTAACAATCATGTCTACTGTCCTGAGCGTCCTGCATGCTGGCCCCGGGCCATCGGGCAGTCCTTAATGTTGAGCCCTGCATGGTAAATAGTTTTTTTTGTGTGTGTGAAAAATAGTTTACTGACATTTTTTTATTACAATGTAAGTAAATGGATGCTTTATAAACAATTAATAAAAAAGTTAAAAAGGTGTCTATTTCTTATAAGTTATGTTCTTTTGCACTCTCTAGAGATTAAAGAACTATGAACGCACTTAAATTGAAATTAAATTAAATTTAAATATTAAGCTATTTTGAACACTAATGAATTATGTTGTGATTACATTGTGAACATTAATAATCATCTAACCAAAATCAGTCAATCAATAAATAATCTTCTGAAATAAGTAACAGCCTTTGAAAATCCTGTTTAAATTGCTAAATATGTTATTTAATAAATGTTTTTTCAACTGTGAGGAGTTTGCATGTTCTACCGTGTTCACTGTAAAAAAAATAAATAAATAAAAAAATAAGTCAGTTCAACAAAAAAAAAAAACATAATCCTTTTTTCCTTTTTCTTGTTCACTCATCTATTGAAAACATCAGCTGCACTGACCAAGAATTATTTTTTCAGTAATACATAAAGCATTTAATTGGGTTAACATAAGATTATTAGTTTTCTGGAGAAGTGAACTACTCTGTAACAAAACTTTTAAGTTTTAAATTTTTAATCTGCAGAATTGAAATGCCTGAAGTTGAGTGAACAAAAAAAAAAAAACATAATCCTTATTTCCTTTTTCATGTGTACTCAACATTTTTGAAACATGTTTTTACCTTTAACTAATAGAACAGTAGAGAGTATGGACAGGAAAGCATGGTGAGAGGAGAGGGGGGAAAGATTGGCATAGGACCTTGAAGCGGGAATCGAACTCGGGTCACCATGATGGATTGGTATAGGACCTTGAGGCAGAAATAGACCTGGGGTAGAGTGCCATGTGTTAATGCACTAACCACTACACTATTGGTACCAATGTGTACTCACCTTTTGAAAACATCAGTTAGTACTAAGAAATAATACATTACCAAAATAAACAAACATAGTTCAATTGAAAAAACTGGAAGGCATGCTTCACATGTGAAGCATTACAAAGCAGTTTCCCCTGTTTGTCCTGCCATGTTTTGATTGTTTTCCCTCCTATCCTGTTTCTAATTCTGTGTCTTATAAATGTTTTTTTTAACATTTGACTCTGTTTTAGTATTTTTTTTTAATTGAACTATGTTTGTTTGTTCTGGTAATTTATTATTTCTTAGTACCAATTTCCACAAGAGTTTTTTTTGTACACTCAACTTCAGACATTTTAGGTCAGTGCAACTGATGTTTTAAAAGTTGAGTACATGTTGGTGCCAATGGTGTAGAGGTTAGTGCGTTGACACATGGCACTCCGGTGTTCATGGCAACCCCAGTACTATTTCTGCCTCAAGGTCCTATGCCAATCATTTCCCTCTCTCCTCTCGCCATGCTTTCCTGTCTATACTCTCTACTGTCCTATCAATTAAAGGAAAAAATAAAAGTTGAGTACTTGAGAAAAAAAAGTTTAAAAAAAAAGTGTTTTTTTTTTTGTTAACTCAACTTCAGACATTTCATTCCTGCAGACAAATATTTTTTGGCACAACTTTAAAAGTTGGTTACAGAGTAGTTCACCTCTCCAGAAAACTAATAATCTTATGTTAACCCAACTAAATGTTTTTTGTATTACTGACAAGTAATTGTATGTCAGTGCAGCTGATGCTTTCAAAAGTTGAGTGAACAAGAAAAAGTGAAAGGAAATAAGAATTATGTTTTCTTTTGTTTAACTGACTTATTATTTTTTTTTTTACAGTGAACATGTAGGTTTCCTCCAGGTGCTCCATTTCCCCCCCCCAGTCCAAAGACCTGCACTATAGGTGAATTGAATAAACTAAATTGTCATTAGTTTGTGTGTGTGTGTGTGTGTGTGTGTGTGTGTGTGTGTAAATGTTTTCCAGTACTGGTTTTCAGCTGAAAGAGCATCCGCTGTGTAAAACATACGCTGTATAAGTTGGCGGTTCATTCTGCTGCCGTGACCCCTGATAAATAAAGGGACTAAGCCAAAGGAAAATGAATGTTCTTTCAATTGTAGTAATATTTCCACAAAATTAATATTTCAATGTAATTTTAATCTAAAGAATTCAGCTTTGGCAAGATTGAAAAAAGTTCAGTACAAATGCTGCATATACATAATGTTACATATCGATTTTTTTCATTTATTTAGTTTAGCTAGTAACTTAGTAGTTTAGTGACTCAGTTTCACTTTCACAATTTCACTTTGCTTAACTTTTGTTGAGATCAAAAAATAGTAAATTTTATTAATTTTATTTATTTATTATTCTATTTATTTATTTATTTATTATTTTTAAACATTTTCATGGCCCTTTTTAATCTTAATTATATTGACAACACTGCCTCATTCAAGAATCAAAGAGATTTGAAATGACAAGAGGGTGATTGAGCAATAACATTCAAATATTTAATAATGACTATAATAATGAGCTTTCACTGTCCTTTCAAACACTGAACGTACTAAAAAATAAAAAACAGGCAATTCAGTATCAAAATCACACATCAAGTAATGACTTGTGTCATTTTTTCCTCTAATCTTTAAGTCCAGAAATATTTATCTATCCAAACAATTCTTGAGTCCAGCCGGAGGTCAGAGAGGAGTGTTATTGATAGTGCTGTAATTAGGCCTCAGAGCAGTGAGTGTTTTTGTCTGTGTGGTCAGTGTGTGCCGCTTGCTCACTGCAGGGCACCGCTCGATGGTCTTTAGCCACCGGGAGTGACTGGCCACGTTTTTTCCACAGCACTGCACAAAGGGCATTGTGGCCCTCGAGGAGAGACTTGTCTATAAAGCACAGACTCACGGCTGGCAGAGACATGAAGTGTGAATGCCTTCAGAATTCCTTTATTTACATTTGAGGATGTGCTTTAGGTTGGTTTTAGGGCTGCACGATATTGAAAAAATCTAACATTGCGATATTTTTATTGTGCGATATATATATTGTGATATTTTTTATTCTGTGATATATATATTGTGATATTTTTTATTCTGTGATATATATATTGTGATATTTTTTATTCTGTGATATATATATTGTGATATTTTTTATTCTGTGATATATATATTGTGATATTTTTTATTCTGCGATATATATTGCGACATGAATACAATTTCACTAGATGAGCTGAATAACAATTTGGAAAGAATATATAATTTTAGATTATTGGGATAATTCTGTAGTGGAGTGTGTAAAATATAATAAACAATCCACGAGCATAGATACATTCAATAAAGAAAAAGATACAACTTAAACAGCGTTTTATTTTTTTCCAGGTATACAGTAATTAAATAATCAAATGTAAAATAATATTGCATAGTCTTCGTTTTATAAACAATTAAAAAAATGTATTGTTGTTAATTTGTCAAAGTTACAAACGCTACAATTTCTTTAGCCTTAATACTTTTAAAACCCTCACACAATCAAAGGCCTCAAAAAACACTTCCGAAAATGATAAATTTTAATCCAGACTCAACACTGCATATACTTGCAATGTGACTATTGCGAATGATCACATTGTAATATCGATGCTGAAATGATGTACTGTATGTTGTAGCTTTTGTTGAGACTGTATGATGTTTGTGTACCTGTTTATCTGTTTCCCAAGGGTCCATCACAACTAGTGTTGTATCCTCTCCATCAACCATAAGAGTTCTCTCATATGCATCCTCTGTGAAAACATGACATGGGATAAATAACAAGCAAACATACACAACTTAAAATGCATTTGAAAAACTTGTATATAACTGATTAAAATAGAGTATGTAAACAAGTTAATACAATACAATTATAGACCATTTAGAGGGATGTAAACAAAAACTATGGTCCTAAAGTATTTCCTGTATAACATTTTAAATTTCCATTGCTTCCAAGACTCCAAAAAGGTATATCGACCATATTGTTTTAACAATAAGATATGATATAATTGCCTTTTGTTAAAGTTCTGAAAATGTTTGGTAACAAGCAGGAAATATTTATGGGCCAGTGACACCGTCACCGCCACATTGAAATGGTCTATATAGGGTCAAAGTTGATGTCCAACAGTTTCAATTTGCTAGAATTAACAAACTAAAATGACCAGCATTCTACCATTACTCTCCTCCCTACCTCTAATGCTGGAATGTTCCACAATTTGAGATATAGACCCTTTTCATAAGACTGTTGTGACGTGGTTAACATAGTAAATCTTTAAAGTTTTTAATATTTACATTTTTAAAAAAACCTATGTACTGGTGTATATGAATTTAAGCATGAATTATATCATCTTTGTATCAGGTGTTTCTAATGCAGAGTTTAAGTGTGGGACTAGTAAATTTGATGTTGTTCTCTCTTCTGGCTGCAGTCACACAAATCCCCCCTCCCCCTTTTTTCCCTAAAAGTCTTGATAACACTGCTGTTATGTTTTTCTTTCATTGTTTGAGCAAAAAGGATTGTAAAGAAAAAATGTGTTGTACTCCCCCACTAACTGTGCTCTAAGTTTACCCAACCCTTAAGTTTACTATGACGACTTCCGCTGCTGAGAAACCCAAAAAATGTGAAAAGGGTCCATTATGGCTTTTACTCTTTTCACCTATATTAAAGGTCCCATAAAATTAAAATAAGTTTTTTAGACGTTAGTATCAGTATTGTTTATTTTTAGGATATCTATAAACTAGTGTGCACCAAAACAGTGACAAAATTTGTGTTTAAAAAATCTGAAATTGATATAACCATGTAAAGCTTAGTTTGTCACTTCCACGTAAATAGATCAACAGCTTTATTTACGTCACCATATTCACCATAAACATCTCATGAAATCGTGACCAATCAAATGCTCTCTAGTATCTGGCATGCTCCGCCCTCTTCAGGACACTTCACATTTGATGCACTTGAGCTCAATCACTGGCAGAGCGGTGACTAAACAAAACTCTATTGGCTACTTTTAAAAAGGCGAGGAGCTACACTATGTTCCACCCTCTTTTCATGTTTCATTCTAAACTATTATATTTTAAATAAACGTATTGGTTATTCCTGACTAAAGGGTAAAACCTAGTGCCACAGTATCAGGATTTAAAATAAACAATTTTTGAATTAATTCATTATTTTTTAAGGCTGCAGTTTGATCCTTAAACATGTCTTTTAACATGTTATCAAATGATTCTGTGTGTGGTTGTGGTATATAACCTACTGTTAAAGTAAATTATATTTTGGTGTCTTGTGTAAATTGTGGTAAGCGTAATGATTGAAAAAAAGATAATCAAGCAGGACACATTTTCTAAAAGTTGTATTAAATACTTGTCAGTCTTTATCTTTGCCACATTATTACTTTTAAAAAGCAAATATTTTCCCTTTCTTTATCACGAACACTTAAATATGGCACTGACACAACAGTTTAAAAAACAGGCTTTTGCTTCTAATAATGTGTTTGTGTGAGACAGATTTGAGCGGTGCTTTGTTAAAATCACAAGCGTGAAAAATGCATGTGAAGCGGAATAGTGGAAAACTCATTGAGCCGTGTCTGATAAACTGATCTCATAGCCAGTTTGACAAGAAGATAAAACACACTTTGCTCCAGTCTAGGTTGATGCTGACCTTGTCTCATTTTTCCACTTTAAATCTACTTTTCGAAACATCTACAAGATGTATAGCACTTAAAGACTAACTTGGCCATGACTTGAAACATGTGAATTCACGATAAAGAATAACAGTGTCCTTAATCAACTTCAGTGTTTCAAAACTTCATGTCTGTTAACATCTAAATGTTAAAGCCAAACCTAGAATATAATCCAGACATGCACTACAGAAACAGAGCTGTCATCATTTCACTACACTGTGCATCTTGAAAGCAAGGTGCATTTAGTTAGTACTAGTCAGATTCAATATTTATTGTCAGTACAGTTACATTTTGAAACAACCAAAACAAACTATATAAAATATAGCACTAAAAAAAACAAGTGGAATGACCTGATTTTAGATTTTACAAATCCAGTGGGACAGAAATGGAATACTTGAATCTGATTGGTCAATCACAACATTCCAAGGCATTTTACTCCCACATATTAACCAGTAAAATAATAACACCAGTTCATCCAGTTTACTATACATATATTAACCCAGGCTCATTCTGATTACTTACCCCATACACATTTCTGGAGAGAGCAAAATACATCCCAGGAGCTACGTTTTTTTTGCAGTTTTTGTTTTCGCAAATACACCAGAGGCCGCTGTTGACTGACTGACGAACTGACCGATACCCCACCCTCCCCCTTCTCTAAACCCAACAAATAGTATTTTAAAAAGCACACTTTGACTCGCCCACCCCCGTCCCGAAACCAAACCGCAGTGTTTTAAAAAGGAAATCAACAAAAAGAAAAGCACTCGCCTGATTTTTCCACATTTTCTCCATTATTTAATTGTTTATTTCATTTTTTGCTGTTGTTTTTGTCTTACCTGATTTCTTGAACCATTTTTCACCTGACTCAAACCACGTTGTTACAGTCAACTCTGTTCAGCGTTTCAAGTCTGTCGATGTACATGTCAAGCTATCTGGACAAACTGGTAACAGCGGGAAAGTCGTCTATATAAGGCAAGCGGTCAGCTGGTAATCGCAAAAAGGAAGAATGCCACACCGCCCCATATTGTTCACTTTAAAGATGAAATACAGCCATACATAGCACTGGCTACATAATTTGCGATCTCCAGAAATGTATATAGCGCTATGTTTTCAGAATGAAATGGCCTATGATGCCATATACACACACAGTTAAGGCTGATTTATACATCTGCGTCAAGCACATGCTCCGTTACAGTCTGTGCATGGATGCATAGCCTTTGCTGTGGCCGTCGCCAACGTGCACCTCTCAAAAAAATGTAACTACATGTCCCAACGACGCGTAGCACAAGCACTGTGATTGGTCGGCTTGGTAGACTTGACGAATGTGGGCGGGACTGAGAGCCGCGCAAACCCATCGAAGGGAGTGTCGAGTCCCATGAATGAGGCTCAGAAGGAAATTTTTGTTTTGTGTTTACCTTTTAATTAAAGCTGTTGCACGTTCCCCAGTTCCAGCCTCAAAATGAGCAAGTTTGAGGTACTTCTACATTAATGTAGAATTCAGAAAAAACAAAACACCAGCGAAGAAAGTCGACACAGAGGAACATAAAAACCTCACTGCCAACTAGCGTTTCGAAAGTGTTATTGCAGAGCAACACAAACAGCGCGCAGAGGTATAAATGCACCCCATCGTGCAAGGTATGTGCCATGGGTCACGCCAATGTAAGGCAGATCATTTGACGCAGAAGCATAAACCAGGCTTAAGTTAGTGCAAGTAGCAGCTGTTTGATAATAATTCCTGTCTTTTGCAAGCTTTACATTTTATTAAAGATCTAATAAATTATTACAGCTTAGATCTAGGTTGTGTATTGAATAAAACAATTGGCAAGTAACATGCAATAATAATGTATAACAAGCTGATTCAGCCTTATACAACAGCAAATAAACTGATCATTACTTACTAGTATACAAAAACAATACATATTTAAGCTGAATCTGCAAATTCAGATTTATGTGATCAAGAATAATAAAACATAATATGTACATACACTGCGTCACAGTGGCTCTGTGGTCAGCACTGTCACCTCACAGCAAAAAAGTCCTTGGTTCGAGTCCCGGCTGGGTCAGTTGGCATTTCTGTGCGAAGTTTGAATGTTCTCCCCGTATTGGTGTGGGTTTTCTTCGGGTGCTCCGGTTTCCCCCACAGACCAAACACATGCGTTAAAAGTTAATTGGGTAAGCTAAATTGGCCGTAGTGTATGTGTGTGAATGAGTGTATGGGTGTTTCCCAGTGCTGGGCTGCAATTAGAAGGATATCCGCCGTGTAAAACATATGTTGAATAAGTTGGTGGTTCATTTCACTGTGGCAACCCCTGATGAATAAAGGGACTAAGCCGAAGGAAAATGAAAGAATGAATGTGCATACACTACCCTTTAAAAAATGTTGGTCAATAATTAGCGTTTTCAAAAGAAATTATAATAAGTAAGATACTAATACTATTTAGCAAGCATGCATTAAGCTGTTAACTGAAGTGAAGTTTAAACCCCAATAATATTTCACAATATTCATCTTTACAGCACTAAAAAATTTGCTTTTTTTTCTAAATCTAAATATCATTAATCTTTATGCATAAAAATGACCTGTAAAATTGGGTTCATTTTGTGTCACATAGACATGTATTTTACTGATAAGCCTTCACTGATGCTACAATCAATATACACACATCAGCCTGTCAATGACATGATTATTTACAGCATGATGTTGTGCTAAGGTCAAAGCCAAATCAGCCGAGAGATAAATATAAGGTCACACGCCACTAGACAATGAAAAAAAAACATGTAGGTCAACAGACGCTCATCAGCTGCTTTCATAAAGGCGTTTTGCATAGTTCAGTGCATTAATGTGTGTCCTGAATTTTAAAGACATTTAAATGGTTAGGTTTATACGTGGGTCTCTGATGGACCAGTTTTGTGTCAGTTGAAACGGATTGTGTCTTACCCCTGGGACAACAAGAGATGGAGAGAACTGGACACATTGGAGATGCGACATTAAATCCAGTCATGTGCTGTCTTGTTAGAAGTAACACACATTTTTAGAGAAAATTAAGTTAAATAGTACGAGATTGATGGATTAAAAATGCAACTATAGTGCTGCTCAGTTTAATTAAAGGGTTAGTTCACTTGAAAGTGCAAATTCTGTCATCATTTATTCACCCTCACATCATTCCAAACAAGACTTAAATTATGTTCATAACACAAACTAAAACTGAGAGATTACTGTACCTCCACTGAATGTCTGTTTAGTTAAAACATTCATTACATATGAATCAACAGGTGTAATCAAAGTCTTGTGAACGTGAACGTGCTTTTTGACAGATAAACACTGATCAGATCATAAACAGAAGCTTGGACATACAATTATACATGCATGACAGGTGAGAACAAATCTCACTGAATTGTGCTTAAGCTCAACAATACCATGTGACGCACAAGAACAATTCTCATTGGTTTTCACACATCAAGCAAGCATAATTGAGCTTTCCAATTTAAATGCTGCTTGCAAATAAAAGCCTAAAATAAATGCTTAGCATATGGTGATCGTGTCTCTTTAAATGCATACATTTTTTAATGTATTTTTGACACGTCAAGTGTTTTGAGTAATCCTACTTTTCATAGAGGGTCAGAAATCTTTTAGATTTGATCCAAATGTCTTCATCTTGTGGCTCTGGAATGACGTGGAAATTACCCCAATAAAAATGATTTTGAACTGAAGTAAATTCTACAGCATTTACACATTTAAAATAAGTTTAATTTAGTAATTTAGCAAAGAAAAAAAATTAAGTATATGTTAAAGTACATGTTACTATTACTAATAATCATTTGTTATTTAAAAAATATTCTTTAAGAAATACTGAAGCAATAAAAAGAAAAATCTACACATCTTTTTAATGCTGGTGTTCACATCATGCATTGGGGAAAACTGCATTTTTAACTGTTTACCAATTTAATTTACACCGTTTCATCGTTGCTTTTGTTGTGATGTGTAATAACTTTTTGTTTCATTACATCTGAAGTTTTGTTTTGCTTTTTTTGTTAATTCAAAATGACACATTCAAACTCACAAAGTCATTGACTGTTACAATTATTGTGTATCCTGCACCAATATTAAGGTCTTCCTCATATATTTTAAGGCACTCATCTCAGTTGTACAAGTACATTATCATACACAAAAAAGATTTTTGCTGTTTGTTCAAACTACCTATTTAAGCTGAAACAACACAAATCTTGTGCAGTCTTATTATGTGCAGTCCACTTAAATTTGATAAGAAAACTAAATTTATTTGTGTTGGGACAAAAATGCTGGGTTTTACACAACCGTTTTGTATAAGGACAACATGAAGGAAATAAGTTAACAAACTAGTTTAGTTTTTTTTTTTTTTTTTTTTTTTTACAAATTTAAGTGGATTGAAGGTAAAACAATTAAGTTGTTCCAAAAAACTCAAGAATTGTTTTGTTTCAGCTTATTTTAAATAAGTAGTTTGAGCAAACATTTGAGTGTCTAGACTATAACAAAAAATCTACTTACAAAACATTTAGATAAGTAAACAAAACAAAGCATACACTTCTATAGATAACTATACTAAAACAAAACTTTAAATGACTTAAAAATGATTCAACAATGTTATTTTACTTAAAAAGCAAAACCTTGTGCTCTAAAATGAATTACATTTTACTCATTCATTTATTTTCTTTTCAGCTTAGTCCAATTCACCTGTACCACATGTCTTTGGACTATAAGGGAAACTGGAGCACCCAGAAGAAAACCCACATGAATGCAGGGAGAACATGCAAACTTCACACAGAAACACCAACTGACCCAACCGAGGCTCAAACCAGCGACCTTCTTGCTGTAAGACGACAGCACTACCTACTGCTCCACCGTGTTGCAATTACATTTTACTTACTATTACATTTTTTTTTTTACAGTTTAGTAAATGATAAACTAACCCTACAGACCACAATGGACAACATCTGCTACATAAATCAATGTACTGTAGGCTCTGATTGATGCATTAATCAATACCGCCATACAATTAATGTTTCAGGATCAATCCTGACGCGTGACAAATTGAGAGTGTGATCAATGAGTCAGACCTATCAGTTTAGTCAAGGTTATTTTAGGCACTGCAATGTCTTTACAGTAATGTGTCAATGCCACATTTACAGTTAAACAATAACATTTAGCATTAATCGAAAATAATGGATAGAACAGAATGATTCAATCGAATAACCTCAACTGATCTGATTTGTTGACATGAAAATAAGGCATTCAATTGCATACCTCCAATGTGTTTGTGGGCATCCTTCTCTTGTATTCCAGCAAAAATGTTGGCAAGGCTTGACTTCCCCACGCCATGATCACCTAACAAAACCACACGGTAAAGACACTCGGATCCTGAGCTGTCCGATTCGGAGTCTGAGGACCAGTTGGCCCGTGAGTGGATGCTCTTGTCTCCAGGGTGGTACGAGGCAGACTGGGCGAGCGGAGGGTGATAGGGGTCAGTCGAGGGGTCTCTGTCTCCTCGTCCTGCTTGACGAGAGGAGGGGATGGGGGTGCTTGCTCGTCTCCTCAGCGGCTCCTTTGCCTCCTTCTGTGTGTTGAGTGTCATCTTATAAACATAGGTATGCCTGGACAGAAAAAAAAGAGGGAAATGACTGTGACAGGAAAACAAATATTAAATACTTTGCCACAGTTACAATGTGGTTAATGTAATGCTGCTGTGACATGTTTTTTAAAATTAATTTCTGTCAAATTATTGTTTTGTAAATATCTTAAAACATTGATAATCACTTTAAAAAATAAATTAAGCTTTAGATTTTTGATAAATAAAAGTATTTTAAACTGTATTTATTTCACTATGTGAAATATGAAGAAATACGTCACAATTTTACAGATTTTATATAATTTTATTCAAGTAAATGTTCAGTTTGTTCAATTTGAAGCAATTGTTCATCTTAATTAAATAATGTCTGTATAAATTGAGGTATGAGCAAACTTTGGACTGGTAGCACTTAATATTTATACATTTGTATCCAATATTTCAATATTAACATACACAAATTTGAAAAATAAAATTGAAATATTAGAAACAAAAAAATTAATATTAACAGGCAAATTTGTTTAGGTTTTAAAAATAAACCTAATATTCATATACATTGTTACAAATGTACATTTCACAGCACATTTGAGTACACTCCATTTTGAAAATTAATATTTATATCCATTTTTTCAGTGAATATAGGCAATGTATTTTGGTGCATTTGAACAAAATAGATTTATTAAACATATATTTATTAGAATAATATTTTAGTCACCAAACATATTTAGAAATGGAAATATAATACAATTAAATTCAAGCAAAAATACAACCTAAAAAATTTCAACTAAATTTGACTTTTTTTTTTTTTGCTTCCCTTGATTTTTCCTCTTTTTTATTGTATGTTATATTTTTCTATAACAAACTAGTTTTTGGACCGTAATCGGAAGTTATTTTGTTAGATAAGCTCCAGATCTGGCTTCAGTACTGACTAATCTAATGTATATGCAAAAATAAAATATTGTGTAACTTTGTTTTACAAATTTTAATTTAAAAGATTGATTTGTGAGGGGTGTACTTATATTTGCTGAGCACTGTATATTTCATGTTTACATACAGACATTAGAATAAAGTCTAACAAAAATAAATATTCATAAGTAAACATATAACTTATAATCCTTGGCAAAAAAAAAAAGCAAAAACAATTGAACTCTTATGATTATTAAATTAGACATCAATTATTAGAATGTCAATGCATTAAACCAGCATTTGTGTACACTTTTAGTCAATGTCAAACACCATTAAAAACTTCTTTATATTAATCTTCCATTAAATAGGCTCAGATTTAACTTTAATTAAATCAAAAGTTGTATTTTATTGTTTAAATGAACATCAACTAACTTGTAATTTAGTATTACTGAATCATTAAACTTATTTTACCTCAACTACATCTGTTAACAAACGTAACCTCACTGTAAAGTGTTCTACAAACATTTTACTTGCAAGATATAGTGATTTTGTCCACTTCTTCAAAAGTTAACGCATTTAAATTGCCTTAACTCAACAGCAGTACTTTTGACAGCTTCCCCTGTGACATATAGCACCGGAGTAGTTTTAATACATGCATTAATAAACACTCCATGAGACAAACTCCTTAACAAAAGCAGAAATCTATACTCACAACCATCCCCGTAAAAGTTCAAGTCCACAGAAAACACTTTAAAGCTGCAGTTTGGTGAATCAATCAGTTCGCGCGCAGTGGAGTTTGACTCGCCGGCTAAAGAGAAACGCTACACCGCTGCAGTCAAGACAACAGCCCGCTGAGCTCCACAACGCGTTTAAAAATTAAAGAGCGGAATGAAGCTTTTCTCTAATTCTCTCTCGCTGTCTGTCACAGCCTCCTCTCACCCGCATGACCTCTCACTCACCTTTATCTCGCCACAACAACTTTTAGGGCTCCAGAGCGCGTCTCTCCTCAGTTCATCCTCCCACTTTGCCCTCAGAGAGGCTGCGGCGTGAAGTTGCATGTATCGTGTCTTTGTGATTAAACACAGGTGGGCTCCTGTTGCCAACTCAGCTCGAGCTCTGTGCGGAGAAACGCGTCTTCTGTTTATATTACTCACATGGTCCCATAAACACAGCTCAACAAACGGGCCCTCGACTGTAAAGTCTCGTGGGTCCCCGCCGAGCGTCTCTCAGCATCATCCAGGGCCACGAAATGTTATAATGTGTGTTTTTAGCACCGTCCCACTGCATCTCCATGACGTCGAGGTCCTGTCATTTCCTGCTTTTGAAGCTGAGCTGAGATATCATACGTTATCAGGAGGTTCTCGTTAGTGTAATGGCTTTGATTTTGAAAACGCATCTTGATTTAATGATGTCATCACTGGGAAGTCATGCAACGAGGAACCACACACATTGCATTTATTTTTCTTTAGAGACAAACATCCACAGCTGTTTCTTTTTTGGTGCTTATGCAATTGGATGATGACTGTTGGAGTTTTATTGCTTGGTATTTTTGTTTTGGTTTCTAAAACAATTCATTGGGAAAAGCATTGCAGTGTTTGAATGCACATGGAAATGAAAACAGTAAAATAAAGATGCAAGAAGGTTTATTTTCTGCTTAGATCTTCTTCTTTTTTTTACCAGGAATTTTTAATTCTCTGAGGCTCTGCTGAATCTTTTCCAACTGAAACAACAAAAGTAATCAAAGCAGTCGCCTGTTCACTGGGGTGCTGAAATCCATAAGTGTGTTTACAGAGCAAGCCTTGTTCCCACACTTTGGTCAATTGCATCAATGTCGCCTTACTACTGTTTCAAGATTTGCAAAGTGGCTTTGAAATGCGCCATTTGCTAGATAAATAAAGTCATATATAGTCATAAAATGAAGCACTTGAGTTCTTTGAGGATTGACACTTGAAGTGTCATTAACTGCAATAACATTTGCTTGCTGAATGGTACCAAACTCCAACAGCATGTTTTTTCCGACATGGGAACATTTACATTTGCATTTTCTCATATAGCAAGTTTTTTTTTTCCAGAGTGACTTACAAGTGAGCATAAAAGATGCTCTTAAAATCAACAGAGAGTTGCAGTATTGACAAATATTTTTTTTGAAAGAACAGTGTGTCCAACAGGTGGTTTGTCAAGCCCACTTACCTACGTAGAGCACACTCAAAATTACACAATGTTTTACAAAGATTTTGGAGTGCTTATAAGAAGCTGTCTGGTGCATATGGAGAGGAAGAGCAAAAGTCTTCTACGGGTGGTTAACAAAGATAGATACAATTAGCATCCTCTGCAAAAATTCAGGCTGCATATGCAATTTTATGTACTTTGCAAACAATAACTAATAACTAAGTTTAGACATAATCGGATTATTTGCTTTAATCTGAATAAGTCAACAATATGATTAAGGTATTTACGAGTTGCTGTTTGAATGTTCTTTTCATGATCCCGTTTTACATGTTACAGCACATAATTCGATTGAAGTCATTTCGTCACCACGGCTATCCACATTTCCTCCAAGTTTTATGTAACTTTGGGTGTTTAATTTTTAATGTGTTGACTTTAACTGCAGTTTGGCACTTTCACCTTTATTCAGGAACATTTCATGCATGCTCCCTGTAACAAAAGAGATATTGGACGTGAGTATGAATTGCTGGAAGAGTGTTGTTTTAATAGAATTTTATACTGCATGCTGTATAAGAAAATACTCAAAGTATTTTTCAATGCAGGTGTCTGTAGTCCTTCACTGAAATGGTAAGTGCAGAGAATAGAGTCAAACAGTCCTGTGTGTATAGACTATCCTTTCGCAAAATGCGGTGAAAATCCTACACATTGATAATAGCTTCATTAAGCTGTTTACACGTCTTTGCTGCACTTCAATAATGTGACTAAAATCGGCATACTCCACATGTCTTAATACAATTTCTGTTTAGTTCAATATAGACCTTAATTGGATTAGATCAATCAAAAATTCCTGTTTACAGACTCTTAATCAGAGTATTGTCTTAATCTAATTAAAATCGGATTACTGGTGTCCATGTAAACATACTTAATAAAATATACAATGAGCAAGGCCATGACCTACAGTATACTTTAAAAATGTCATCAAAATTGTATAATTTCATCCAAAAAATACAACCGAAAAATTCAAATCAATGTGTCGATACCGATTTATAATTTTTTAAATTAAAAATCTTCAAGTATCAACATCATCAGTCTTTAAAGGTTCAAGACACCATCTTTAAAAAAAAAAATTCTTTAACAGATTTGTGTGTATTGTGTGTACGTTAACACCTGTCAGCTTTAATTGTGGGGAAAACTGGATAATTTTGAGCTAATTTCATCTTCCTGGTTTAAAATAATTTGTGGGGTGGGATCAAAATCGGTGACATAGCATGTATCTGCTAGTGAAGTGATGACGCGTCGGTTTGTCATTATTACTCATAGCACAGTTTTCTTATCCCATGAGAAGACCCAGCTTCTTAGTTATTCATGAGTGCATGTGCTTTCCGAAGGCAAAACAGACCTGCCAAGCTGTAAGACCCAATGACAGGGTAAGACCACGTCCACGTATGGCACGGGTTGTATGTTTGTTTCCGTGATCCACAGGGTTTGTTGCATGTTTTTCCCTGTGATGCTGTCCCGGCTGATACAGCAAATCTGTTGGTTTGCATCAAGGATTTTTGTCAAGAGATCTGTGCGAGAATTGGAGAATTTATGACTTGAGTTCGTTATCATTCAGACATCGCCTAAATCCGTGCTGCAGTGTTTGCCTATGTTTAAAACCTCCAGATTACCAGCAGGGCTAATGGTTGAAATAGATAAAGAGACCTGTTGCACTGCTAGCCACTGTGTCTGCAATCAGAACTGGGTATTGAGGAAGACAGAAGTCCTTATAGAGTTATAGAGTTTAAACACGATTGTCTTTATAATGATATAACAAATTGTGGTTATCTGTACATGAAATTATGAATAACAAAGATAGCAGGGCATTAAATTACTTACTCTTTATTTCTTTGCATTTTAACTTAGTAAACTGTAAACTCACAGGTCTCCTCACAGTTTGTTTCTCATTTTGTGAGCCACCTGACAGTTGTTTTCCCCTATCTTTTTCCCCTGCTCTGTCGGCCATGCCCATTTCTACCTCTGCTGGCAGCGCTCCACGCCCAACATGAAACATTTTTTGAAAAAATGAGGGTAGACTTGAACTGAAAGAGGTTGCTTTCATGACCCTTTAAACAATCAGGAGGAAATTTCTTTTTAAAATTGTAAAAGTTTGTGTCCCTACAGCGAGATTATTCTATATTAATATAAAATGTCTGATTTTTAAACATGTAATGCTACAAAATGAACATGGTCATGAAACATCCACAGCTTAGTTTATGTGGCACTAAAATACACACAGTATGCATTAGCATGTCTGAAGACACATTAGTAAATCATGGTAGCTACACTAAAGTGATTGTGCTTATAGAAATGAAAGTGAGGATCAAGCCAATAAAACAAACTGAAAGCATAGACAGATAAAGAAAAGATGATCTATAAAATTGTTTGACTCAGTAAAATGATTTAATGTAGTGGCTCCATTGATTTCCATCTGTAATATATAGCAGCTGAAGGAAAGACTCAAAAAGGTAATGCGTTCAGCACAGGGCTACACGGGGAGTAAATCCTCATGAGGTATATTGAGATGGACGTCCATATCTGGAGTACACCTAAAATACAGACATCACAGTGACAGTTACTGTTTACAGCTTATACAACCTTAAAGGGACAGTTCAACCAAAAATGTAAGTTCTGTCATCACTTATTTATCCTCATATTCTTAAAAAACAGAAGTGGGCATTCTGAAGAACTTGTTCTGCCATATGAAAGTCATTTTATGGAGTATAAATTACATAAGAACTCTATGATTTTTATTAAGTACATGCACTTAATATCTAGATACATCCCTAACAATGTCAGAACAGTTAGGTTTAGACAATCTATTACATAGATTTGTACTTGAGTAAAAAGAATGCAAAATAAACCCATGTTGTTACCTTATATAACCCAGTACTTAAAGTAGTCTAAGGACACAAATACTAAAATAAAGTACAACTACATTTTACATATGCACAGTGTATTAAAGTATGTTAGTTAGTTACATAATAATAATAATCTAACTTGCACATTTAAGGTAATGTAATCTGACAAAAAAAGATTTTTGACCTTACATATTAAATAAGTTTAATAATATTGGCCCAAATACAAAGAGAAAGAATCAAGAATCAATAATTTTATAGGAAAAAAATCAATAAAATCACTAATTGATTTAAATATAAATAGTTTTACAAGTCAATAATTTTATTGGAAAATAAAAATCCAAATATTAATAAACTAAAACACCTAAATTAATAAATGTTAACTGATGATTCAACTTTTGTTAACTAAATGTCATGTTACCAAAAATAATTTAGATTTGGCGTAAACTGTGAACAATATGCAAATGGGATGTTAAATATTTGACGTTAACATAAAATGAAATGAAATCAAGGTAAACATTTTAGACATATTACACAAATAACCATGAATAAAATCATGTTAGTGTGTATTAATATTAAATGGTCTTGCAGGTAATATTAAAAGTCTTGCAGGTTTTAAAAATTTAAGTTAAGATTTTTAGAATTCTTAAATGGTGAATGCCTCAAGATATGATGAATAATTTGCTTTTTGTATTTTACAATAAAATAACTGTAAGCCATAATATCTAAAGGTATTCAGTAAGACCAGAGGTGGCCAAACTTGGTCATGGTGGGCTGGTGTCCCACAAAGTTTTGCTCCAACTTACTTCAACACACCTGCAAGTAAGTATACCAAGTAAAAACTTGATTATCTTATTTAGGCATGTCTAGTTGAGGTTAGAGCTAAACTCTGCAGTACACCGGCCCTCCAGGACAGAGTTTGGGCACACCTGAGTTAGATAATATATAGTATTAAAGCAAAATACAATCTAATTACTACTAATAGTACTTTTGTTATTGTTTTACATGTATTCACTTGTATCAGTGCATCAGTTAGGCCCCAGCACTATATAGCTTTGGAAAAAAAAAAGATTTCTCTGGATTTATTAGGTATGGCTTTAAGAAAAATGCTAATATTTATTTTTTATAAAGGTCTGATAACATTTCTTCCACATTAAAAAAAAAAAATTCATTTAGAGATTTCTGAATTTTTTAAATTGGTGATATGTATTTTTTGATTTGTTGTGAGTGAAAATCAATCATGAATTCCTAACTACTCTAAGGATGAAAGAGTTGTATTGTGTTAGACACGCAACATTTTATAAAATGAACATTATATGTATAAACATTATATAAAATGCCCTAAATGACATCAAATTTTTTTGAATTTGAAAGAAATATCAACTGTGTTTTCAAAATTAAAACAACAAAAATTATGTTTTATCCAAACACGCAAGTAAATTGCCAGTGATATACTGTATATGGGCAGCTAGAATAAAAGCAGTTTTTGATTTTTCAAACACCATTTTAAGGTCAAAATTATTAGCCTCTTTAAGCTATATATTTTTTCGATAGTCTACAGAACAAACCATCATTATACAATAACTTTCCAAATTACCCTAACCTGCCTAGTTAACCTAATTAACCTAGTTAAGCCTTTAAATTTAACAATGAGCTGTATAGAAGTGTCTTATATGTCTTTTGTTATATATATGAATATATATTTATGGCCATAAACTTGTTCACCACAGCCTGAGACAGTTTGTTTAAGACAGGAAACATGAGAAGTTTCTCTGCTGGGGCTCTGGACATCTGCAGATACTAAAGCCATGTCTCTGTCACGAGCAGAGCAGGAAATCCCAGATCTGTTTATCATTATCTCCATTTAATGGAAACCTTTATAATTTGGTGCTCAGTGTGACATGATATGCGAACACGCTAAATGTTTTTGCTTGTTTTCCATGTTCTTTGTCCCCAAGGCCAAAACACTTAAAGACCAAAAGTCCATATGAATAAATCTTAACTGTAACAGCTCCCATGGGTGGCAAGAGGTCGTGCTTGCACTCGCACGGCCTTGGAATAAAGTGTCCGATTGTTTTGGAGATATGACCGATTGTCATGGAGAGGAAAATGACATGTTGTTTTGGAACAGACTGTTGGGAAATGTGAAACCTTCATTAACCTTTCATGGGCGCCAGGGATTCCATGAATGTACAGCATTCTCTTGTTCTTCATTTATCTTTAAGATGGCCTTTAGAGTCATTTCCAAAACTGTGTAATATAACACCATCTTCATCAGCCCAATCCTTTTTCCAAACCAAGCCTTTGTTTCAGAGTAGATAAGGTACCTCTTCCTCCAGCTTATCTGATTTTCAATGTCAGATCTCCAATAAAGCTACTTGGGTTAATGAAAGTGTTGCTCAAAAAAAAAAAAAAAGAAAAGAAATAAGATAAAACAAATCATTAAAATAAACCATTTTTAAAATTCTTAACCATTATCAAACAAATGAAGCTTGGTTCCCTATTTTTGGAACAACAAGGATAAAAAAAGTGTATGTTTAAACATGATTTAGAAGTGCAAAATGTACTTTAAAATGACATTAAATATTTATCTAAATAATTATTTTATCACCTTATAATTGTGTGATATATACTGTATTACATAATTGTACCAAAAACTTTTTACAGCCCAGGCTCACTGAAAATACGTGCCTCAGCATACTTTTTTCAAAATGTAAAGTACATTACCCTGGGTAAGTTTCATTGTGCATTTCTAATGACAAATCCTCTAGAGGGTGCTGTTAATTTTTTTCTAAAATCTAAAATATGTTACTAAGCAGTCCCTCCAGGATTTCGCAGGACTTTTTTTTCTAAAATGACTGATTTTGCTGCAACATTTTTTAAAATTTGCGGCAAAATTTTGTGTTGATTTGCTGTAAAAAATTATACCGCAGACAAAAGTCTTTACTATATTAATTTTTAATTACTCCTAGACCCAAACAGTGGGTTCTGTGACTTAAATTTTAAAGGGCCACGAAACACCAAAACACATTTTTTGAGCTGTTGACAGTCGTATATGTGTCCCACACTGCTAGAAACACTATTAGGACACCTATATTTCACTAAAAAGTGTAAATTGTTTTTTTTTTGTGTTATTTCAAGCAAATTCGTACTTCTGGTTTGAAACTAATTTTGAAGCTGCGTCACGGCCATGACATAATAGCCTGTATTCCAGCGTGCAGACTGGACTTCTGTACAAGAGTGTGTCTTATTACGTCTTACAGTGTGTTGCATTAATGCATGAGTAAAGCTTGGTTCGAACCAATCAGCGGTCTCTACTGTTTAACTTCATTATTATTCATTACTGTCTCAGTGTTTAGACGACAGAGACGCCACGTTGTGTTGGCAAAACCAGCGTGAAGTGTTGCTTTTTTAGTTTGCTGCAGTTAAGTTTTGTTTTCATTTTCTCTCTGTGGGAGTGCAGCTGGACTCACGTGTGGATTAACAGTGTACGCGACGCGCGACAACAATAACTTGCGTGTCTAAGGAGGAACATTGTTTACCTGAGAGCTGTTCTCATCTGCAAACGCTGAGATCCGGATTCACTTGTAGTCTCCTCTTAATGAAGATTTGGTAAGTGAGCAACCAGTGCTCTTTGTTTATTCAGTTTGTTCGTATCAAACAAACTATTGCACCGAGTGTAAACATGTTAGCACTACAACCAAACTATAACCTCATGTAGGATTTTCACCGCATTTTGTGTACGGAATAACACATGCGGCTTTCTGACACTACCTGCCGTGTGCATCTAAGTTTCCGGGAAATGCTGAGGTTTTTTTTTCCCTCATTCGCTGTGCGGTATCAAACTACATGAAAAATACACGCTTAGAGCAGATCCTCGAATCAAATATCTCGTTTGTCGTGAGGGACATGAATGAATTCCCTGAATGAAAGAGCCAAACTGCAGTTAAAGTCCACCATTTAGTAATTTGGCAAAGAATTCGACCACAGATGTCCATGTAAACACAGTCACTTTGTCCCCTGTTGGGTGTGTGTTTTGACTCTGAAATTCACAGCGCCCAAATAGACACTCCCACACCATGCCCCTTTTCTTCCTCCGACACTCCCCCCTAAACAGAGCTGGACACGCCCACTTTTCTGACTTTTTCGAAAGTAGAGGTGTGAAAACACCCTGCTGAAATGAGGGGGTTTTATGGACCTTTAAGGATACTGTGTGTTCAAAACAAATCTTGTAACCATATATAAATTATGTGTGCACAACAGCTTAAAGATTAAAATCCACTAAATCATTGCAAAAATCATGAAGGCCATCCCAGGAAAAAAATTAGTGCTGTTGTTTTTCCATAGTTGAAGTCAAAATTATTCTTCCTCCTAAGATTTTTTTTTTTCTTTTTTAAATATTTCCCAAATTTTGTTTAACAGAGCAAACAACTTTTCACAGTATTTCCTATAATATGTTTCTTCTGGAGAAATTTTTAATTAAACTTATTTGTTAAATTTTAGCTACAATACAATTACATAAAAAAAAACATCTTAAGGTCAATATTATTTGCCCCTTAAGCAATATTTATTTTTTCAACTGTCCACAGAACAAACCAGCATTATATAATGACTTGTCTAATTACTTTAACTTTCCTAATTAAACTAGTTAAGTCCTTAAATGTCACTTTAAACAGAATAACAGTATCTTTAAGCTGAACACTATGTTTTCTACTCTTGTTAGTGCGTGTGCTGTGAAAGAGGCTTGACACAATGCCTGTGTTATGTGCTGTGCCCGCAACAAGTCTTTATTTAACTAATTTTACTCATCTCATGTTTTCACAGTCTTTCGAAGTAATTGTTGTAGGTGAATTCAAATTTGTATGTTTACTCATATTTAAAGTGCGCTGTCTACTTCATCTGGTTAAATGCTGAGTTACAGATCAGCGTAAACATATACTGCCACCTAAAATCATGATGTTTGTAAAATCATGGCTTGGCAAGGGTTGTTGGCATCCACATGGCCTTTGTTTTGGGTGAATCAGTGTCATGATGACGTCATAAAAAGCTTCTAGACCCCGAATTTGCGAGAAATGCTTAATTTTGCTTGATAAATTTAGCTATCACAAAATCGGAAAATCCTGGAGGGATTGACTTAGGGCAGGGTTTTTCATAGTCTAAGACAGTGGGCCTCCCTTTTGACACAACTTATCCATTGGCGCCCCCCTCCTCCCAAACACGCACGCACGCACGCGCACACACACACACATATATATATATATATATATATATATATATATATATATATATATATATATATATATATATATATATATATATATATATAAAACACAGACAGATGTCAGACTGTTAACTCACTTTTATCATCATTTGCATGAAAGTGCAATTATTTACAGAGTAATAACAAGTATTTTAATATAACGTTTTTAAAACTAGGATGATGGTTCAATATGAATAAAACAGATTCAAGAACTGTCCATCCCAGTCAAAACAGTCGAAGTTTAGCAGGTCTCATGCTGTCATTAGCCAAAATATTTTGACAAACCACACATAAAGGTCGTGGTTCATCAGCTGGTCCTGTCCACGTAAATCCTAAACTCAAATACTGATTATCATATCGTCGTCTTTTGGGTTTAAGCCCTGAACTTGAAGGCTTTTGTGGCGAGGGGGCGTGGCCGAGAGCCGTGGGAACGGAGTGAGGCCACCGCTTAAGTGGATACACCTGCGGTGCGCACCTGCCTCGGATCCCATGGAAGGAGCTCTAGATCATAAAAGGAGGAACGAGGGCAGAGGAAGCCGGGAGAGGACCGGGCCCGGACATATTTTACTTTTGCTTTCAGTTTGACGGCAGTCTCCGTGAGGAGCTGCAGTCTGTTTGTTTTGGTTTAGACGGCAGCCTCCGTGAGGAGCTGCCGTCACTGTTATTAATAAATCATTTTAAAACTATGTCGGTTCTCCGCCTCCTTCTTCCCGGCGGCCAAAGGGCCGTGAACTTCATTACAGCTTTGAATCGGGGGGGTCTCAGAAACCGACCCATTGTATTAGCAGGCATATACCTGTATTGGCGGGCTTGCCAAACAGAAGCTAATTCACAGCTATGGCCTTCTGGGTAAAAATGGTTTTCTTATATTTGACGTATTTTTTTTTTTTGCTTTGTTTAATTAAAACGTTTAAATATAATAAAAAATACATATAATAATTAAACTTAATAATTATATTTTTATTATATTATATTTTTTTCCCGCGCCTCCCCTGACATGCTCTGGCGC
Source organism: Danio rerio (assembly GCF_052040795.2). NCBI lineage: Eukaryota > Metazoa > Chordata > Actinopteri > Cypriniformes > Danionidae > Danio > Danio rerio. The sequence continues at coordinate 26,763,697 of NC_141031.1, read as the reverse complement.
CCCCCCAGGGGAGGCGCGCCTCACACTTTGAAAACCCCTGACTTAGAGTTTCCCAACCCTGTTCTTGGAGGCACACCAACAGTACATATTTTGGACGTCGCCTTTATCTGACTCATTAACTTCAGGTTTTGGAGTCTCTTCTTATTGTCTGATGAGTTTATTGAGGTGTGTTTGATTAGGAAGTGGTGGAAAATGTGTACTGTTGTTGTGCCTTTACGAACAGGGTTGGGAAACACAGACTTGGGGTACACTTTGTTCTACATTTCAGATACATGTCTTTTTTGTACATGTCCATGAGAAGGCGGGGCTTGTCAGATCACCCAGCAAAACACCTCCTTAAACCCAACCAACAGTGTTTTAAAAAGCAAATATAAGAGAAATGTGCATCACGACCACATAGTTTACCTTGAATTTACATTGTTTTTATCTCTTTTGTTCACAACATCAGAATTGTTGTCCAGATGGAGATTGATAGGTGATTACAAAAAAAAGGTCTTTTCTGGTGTTTGTTTAGTGTTGTGCAAAAGCTTTTTTTAAATAATATTATACCTCTGTGAATATCAATAGTGTAAAAAAGAACAAAAAAACTGCCCTATAGCATAATTTTACCTAGAAACTGTAGTCAAACATATGTCTAAGCATCTTTTTGCGGTTACACAAAAATATAAGCTAAAGCATGTATTTCCGATGAGCCTGTGTTGCAGAAATACTTTGGAAGCCAATAGTAAACACAAAACATCCATGGAACAAGTGGAGGGTGAGTAAATTATGACAGTATTTTCATTTTTTTTTTTGCATGAACAATCCCATTAAGTCACAGTGTGTTTTATTTATACCTGTGGCTTCAAAATATCAGTATAAAATATCACAATATGACACAATTGACAATTAAATGCCTTGTTGTCCTGAGAACTTATGTCTTACAGAATTCCAAAGACAAGAATTAGGTGAATAAATGATGACAGAATTTATTTAAGCTTTCCTTTTACAAGTCTTAATGCATAAAATGAGCCTTACTGGATGTTAAACTATCATGGGCTGTGTGCTGTCAGTGTCTTTGAGAAGGCTCTTGAAAGTGAAGTCCTCTAAGTGTTGCTGTTCTATATCTGTTTATGGGAGGGGTCGGGTCATACTAACACTGTTAGACATTTCGAGGGGTTTGTTGAACTTCCTTTCAAGTGGACAATTTTGTGAGAACTTTTCTCTGCAACTTCAACTGAAGAGCTTGCCAGTGTTCTTATGTTTCACTGAAGATGTAAGTATTTTGAGTGATAAAGAATAACTGAATAACACTTACTTATCTGATTTCAGGAAAACATCTGGAAAGATCTTTCGCTTTATGTTTGGTCTTGATAGTTGAAGCTCTTGAATACTCTTCGTTATATCTTCTTTCTTTAGCTCCAGCTCCATTATCACCTTGAGAGAAAAAAAATAAAAATAGAAATAAACACACACACACACACACACACACACACACACACACACACACACACACACACACACACACACACACACACACACACACACACACACACACATTTTAATTAATTACTAAACTAATAGACATTATTACAGCAATCAAACAAATTATGATACTACATGAGAAATCTCAGCATTTCTTCCAAGTTCTTCCATCTTCGATTCCTGATTAAACTTTAAGAAAATAATGTTATTCTGACCAATTGTAAATTTCTGAAAAAAATATATATATTAATAATAAAATAAAATGAATAAAAAAATAAAATAGAATCCTCTGAATGACATGAACAACATAGGCTCATTCTGAAAATGTATGCCTATATACATTTCTGGAGATTGCGATTTATGTAGCCAGAAGTACGTATGGCTGCATTTCACCTTTAAAACAAATGCTACGGGGCAGTATGACGATGTTGCATTTCGCGCTTACCATCTGACCGCTTAGCTCCGTATGGACAGCTTTCCTGCTGTTACCAGTTTGTCCAGTTAGCTTGCCACATATAGCGGCGAACTAGAGATACAGAGAGGAGTTGACCATGATGACGGGGTTCGAGTCTCGTGAAGAACAGTTTCAGAAAGCAGGTAAGACAAAAACAAAAGCCATAAAACAAATAAGTTAATAATAGGGTGAGAATGTGGTAAAATCTGAAAACGTGGTAAAAATCAGGCAAGGGCTTTTCTTTTCCTTGATTGCTTTTTAAAACTGTTGATTTGGTTTAGGGAAGTGTGTGTTCAGGTCAATCGGGGCTTTTGAAAACACTATTGGTTCGGTTTAGGCAAGGAGGAGATGGGGTCAGTTGATCAGTCAGTCAGTCACTTCATACAGTAAGTCAATCAGTCAGTCGAAACTGGATTTATTTGAGAACAACAGGCGCAAATGGCACTCGTGAGAGAAATTTGAGATCTGAAAAAGCATGCACAGCAGCCTCTGGTGGATTCGCGAAAACAAAAACTGCAAAAATGTAGCTCCTGGGACGTATTTGGTGCTCTCTAGAAATGTATATTGTGGTACGTTTTCAGAATTAGCCTGGGTTGGAATGAAAATATTTTTATTTCAAAATTGGACATATAATAACATATATTTACATTTTACAAAAGAAAAATAGGTAATAAATCCAAGAAATCCATAGAATCAGAGTCAGCTGTATGTTATTATACTATAAAGAAACACTGAATATAATTAATTAAATTGAAATAAATGTTGTAATCAAAAACAAACTTTAAAATGATTACCTTTCTATGCAGACTAATCTGTTCTTTCATTTTGTAGTTCTGTGAGGTCATTAGTTTGACAATAGGAGGGATGTGGGATACATGTTTCTGAAAATCAAACCACAAAGACAAGTTTTATAATGCTCTAACAAGAATTGTCTTCATATAAAATACAGTAGATATAAAAACTGATCTTTTTACCTCAGCAATGGCTGACAGCACTTCCTGTTCTCTTTGCTTTTGGCATCTCTCCAAACTTTCCATCTCTTTCTTAAACAGTAGAGTCACATCCTCTTGCTCATTCTGACAATCACAGAGGAAATGTATATTAAAATGTTCTTAAACACTGAGGAGTACTTATGAGAGCTGGGACCGCATGTTTTTTAATAAATAAAGGATTTTCCTGGATTTCATTTCGATTACTTTTTAGTCTTCACTCATCAGTTGACATCAGTTCATTCAGAAACTAATTCCTTGTTATATTTTACCTGCTGCAGCTTTTTCAGTTGATCCAGCTTTCTTTCCATGTCTGCAATCTGCAAGACCTTGACTGGGAACTCCATATCTCTGTATGTTTTCAGGAAACGGAGCTCCTTCTGAGCTTTCAGCACCTCTGCTTTTACAACATCCAACTGCTTCTGCAAACCTGCACTTATAAGAGTAGTCAGTTGAAATTTGATGATGCAGTTTGTGTTTGCTTCACCATTGCAGCTGCTACACTATAAGGCTAAAATGTGTAAACCCAATTATAAACTGTAGAAACAGAGCCAATATAATAATGGAACAGAAGAGGGCCTCGTTCTACAGGAAATGTTTCTGTGTGCTAGATTTTATGTGCCTCTGCTTGTAATGTAACATTGAAATGTTTGGGGGCAGAAGGATTTTCCCCCAAAAGAAAATAATACTTTTATTCAACAATGATTCATAAATTATTAAGAAATGTTTTTGTTGTTTTTTTATTCATATATCAAATAATTCTAAAACATTTCATAGCTTGAACAAAAAACATTAAGCATTTGCTGTGCTTTGATTTGGAGGACTAAACAGGAATAAACAACATTTTTTAAATGTATAAAAAGATAATACTGTTTTTTCAAATGTAACAATACACATTAAAATTGCATGTACTGTATTAAAATAAATGTAGCCAGCATATTAATTAGAAAGTACGTTCTGATTACTTTTAGTCATGCAGTGTATAAACCAGGTAGTAAAAAAGTAATAATGTAAATAGTTAAACATAACTGATGAAGTATATACCACTAACCACTGAGATGTGTGTGTGACGCTTCCTCTGTAGCAATCAGGTCTGCTTTGGCACTTTTAATAAGACTGTCATCCCATCGTTTCAAAGCTGTCATTGATCTCTAGAAAGAACAGAAGAGTTAAAAGTTAAATTTGGCAATTAATTCTTACATCATTTACTCACCCTAACTGTTCCAAACCTGCATGACGTTTATTCATCTTCAGAACACAAAATTAGCAATTGAATAAAATCTGCTTTGAAATAATGTTCACCCAAAATGTTTGATGTTCAAACATTTCAAAACTAAAAAAGTAATTAGATTGGAGTTTTATGAAGAGATGGAAATGTTGTGAGAGTGCTAGAAAAAAATAAATAAAACAAGTACTTTTTTAGTAAAAGGTTTTAATTTCATATACTCTATCATATATTTCAGATATCCAACATACATTCATTCATGTTGTTGATGGAAATCACACATGAACATATTTTTTTTTCTTTAGGGTCTTGTATCCTTGCATTTAATAAATGAACAACAAGCCAACCAAGACCCAAATAAATAATAACTTACATGTGTGTGTTTTTTAAGATGCAAGAACATAAAAAAATATGAGTACACTGAAGCACATTAAAGATTTGCATTAGGGCTGCACAATACTGGAAAAATAGGACATTGCGATATTTTGTTTTTCTGCTATAAATATTGAAATATATAAACAATTTCACCAGAAGTTTTTTTTTTTATTTAGATCGATTGGACTGATTCTGTAGAGAAGTGAATGGTTCATAGAAATCTCAAAAATTAACTCATTACACCAAGGACAACAGTGAAATAAACAGTGTTTTATGATTTTTTGGTGGAATCAAATAGTATTCAGGTTCGGAATTTCAATAATCAAATGTAAAATATATGAATAATTCAAAATTCATTCATTCATTTTCTTTTTGGCTTAATCCCTCTATTAATCAGCAATCGCAAAATGAACCGCCAACTTATCCAGGATAAGTTTTACGCAGCAGATACCATTTCAGCTGGAACCCATCACTGGGAAACATCCATACACACTCATTCACACAAATACACTACTGACAATTTAGCTCACCCAATTCACCTCTAGCACATGTCTTTGGACTGTGGGGGAAACCGGAGCACCCGGAGGAAACCCACATGATCATGGGGAGAACATGCAAACTGCAAATGCCAACTGAACCAGCTAAGGCTCGAACCAATGACTTTCTTGCGGTGAGGCAATCATGCTACCCATTGCGCCACTGGAAAGCCCCTTTACTGTATAAATAATTCAAAATTATTCTTTACTAAAGTTACAAATGGTCAAATTTCTTGTGCCCGAACACTTTTGATTAAACTGAACACAATTTTGGTTAAATCTGCATTAACTACACAATTCCCATGTGTCCTAAATGGTTTCTCCTGGTTAACCATAATCATAACTGAACATTGCAGATCCTGTGATGTGACTATTGCAGATGTGCACATTGCGATATCGATGCTAAAATGATATATTGTGCAGCTCTAAGTGCATCAAAATAAGATGAATGTGTCATAATTCTCTCATGTTGGAAATCCATATCAAAGTTGTTTTTTTAATCTGTGGCACACAAAACATTTACAATGCTTCATAATCTTGGGATGAAACCACTGGGGTTGAATGGACAGATATCTATAAATTGGGAGGTGCAGAAATCTCTCAGATTTGAATAAACACGTGTTTTTTGTGTTTTGATGATCAAGGGAAGTCTTAGGGTTTACAACAACATTAGAGTGCACCCTATTGTTCACTGGGATCTAAAAACTTAGCTCACCCTCATTTGTTGACTCTGGACGAGCAGTTCATTGGCTTTGGAGACTGAGTTTCTGTCTGTATCCACAATGCTTCTGGCCACCTGCAGGTTTCTCTCTTGAAGCTGTTCACAATGCTCCTCCAGATCCTTTATTGCCTCTTTCCTGGACCTGATGAGTAACTATAACAGACTGCAGCTGTTGACAAGGTATATACCAAACTAAACACAAATGAACTATAAAAGTCTTCTTTATAGTACACACCATCAGGGTTTTGATACAGTCTTTCTTTTCCTGTTCAACGCTTTCTGTTTTCCTTCTTGTAAGGAGTTTGGGGAGTGTTGAGAAATCATTGTGGACAGTATTTAGAGATTTTCCTGTTTATAATAGTAGAAATTACACAATAGTGCATTAAGAATAAGATAGGTGTGCCTTAAGACAGTAGAAGCATAATTTTTATTTTAGCCATGTTTATACCTGGTTTTAAAGTTGGAGATGATCTTTTTCCTGCTTTATTAGATGATATGTCTGATTTATGAATAGGAGCTGTCCAAAGCAGGTGTTTGGAACTTGTACTTCGCTCCCATTTTCTGTAATCCTGGGATATAAGAATTTTAATTGATACAAACTGTTTAGTTAGGCTCCATTTTTAACCAAACAGAAAGCCAAACTCAAATATAAAGACTAAACAAGGTGTCCTGCAAACCTTTTTATCACAACATGCCCAAACATTTTATTAGCATTACAACATATAACATAAACCTATTTTGTCATACCACAGAATGAAGGCTCCACATATCTCGACCAATCATTATGATGTTTTCTTCACAGGCTGAATGTTTTTGTCCACAAGAAAACTCACGGAGAGACCAAACAATCCCAGCATTCCGCAAATTTCATCATAGCAACCGAAAACAGACTGTGAAACACTTTGGCTCCATCTAGTGGACACATTGAGCATGCGCGGAAATTAGGAAATTTACACTTCAATGTTCATTATTCAATTAAATTCATTTCACCTTTGTTTGTATAGCGCTTTTACAATGTAAATTGCGTCAAAGCAGCTTCACATAGAAGATCATAGTAAATTGAGTTCAGTGTGGTTAATAATCACTACTGAGAGTCCAAACAGAGTCCTGTAGAGCAAATTAACGCACAGCTCATTTATTCATTTTCTTTTCGGCGTAGTCCCTTTATTAATCAGGGGTCACCACAGCAGAATGAACTGCCAACTTATCCAGCATATGTTTTACGCAACGGATGACCTTCCAGCTAAACCCCATCAATGGTAAACATCCATACACTCTCAATTCACACACATAGCCAACACTATGGACAGTGCAGCTTACCCAACTAACCTAAAGCGCATGTCTTTGGACTGTGGGGGAAACCGGTGAACCCGGAAGAAACATGCAGGGAACACGGAGAGAACATGCAAACTCCACACAGAAATGCCAAACTATTTTCATTATCTACCACAACCTATACTTTTTTAGATTAACTTCTATAATTTAATATAAATTCTATGTGATTGTATAAATCGTGTAAAACACAAGTTGTTGTTACATTTAGATGTATATTTAGGCTACAATATGAAACAAATAAAAGACCACAGGGTGTGCTTGAATACAATTTGTTTTATTCTATAAAGATCTCATCACTTTTCTTACAAATTTCAAATACAAAATAATATTTAAGGCATTTTTACACATAGAAATCAATGTTGGTCAAAATAACAAGTATTTGAGCTGCTTACAAATCAGAGTTCTTCCACCATATATTTCTAAACATTGTGTTGTCTAAAAGTAAACAAGAACATGTCTGAAGTCATGGCATCTTTTTATTTTGACCATTTGTCATTTTATGCTTTAAATAACAGTTATGTTAAATTAAGAAGTAACATTGATTTGCATAAGTTATTCATATAAATTGCATATGTAAAATACACTTTTCAAAATACACTTTTTTTTTTGCTGAAATTCTTGAATTACAGATCAGATTATACTTTTTGTTTTATACAAGACAAGATTATACAAACATGTCGACATACAGTGGCACTGTACAATGCAAAGAGAAAAAAATACATATAAATAGATTCAAATATTCAACTTTATCATCAAAATATCAACATTAGGAAACTTTAATAGTAATAGCAGTTTATAAAACATTTGACTCTATAATAAAAGATATTAACATTACGCAATCATGTATATACAGTGGTATTCACAAACTTCTATGCACTAAAAAAAAAACAGCACCAACTGAATAGTAAGCTTGTTGTTAAGGCACCATCTGATCAGATCATTTTTTGCGATCTCATAAATACCGAAATCATAAATATTTAAAAGACGTGTGTTATTGAAACATGCGTAGAGAATTGAACAGATAATCACGGTGTAGCTGCAGGTTCTTGTGGATGAGGTTTTGACTGGCAGGTGCAGTGCTGCTGATGTCATCATGCCGTGTTGTTGTTGATGTCCATGCGGCTGATGAGCTCCGTGACGAGAGCCTGCAGCGTCTCTGAACGCATTTTGCTCACTTCCAACACAGCTTCATGATTGACAGTCTCGTTGTCCTCATAGCTTTTCACCACTTTGTTAGTGATGAGGGAGAGACCGAAGACTCTTATGCCACAGTGACTGGCGACCAACACTTCCGGTGCTGTACTCATTCCTTTAAAGGTAAATTATATAGAAATTAGTTATTCAATGAATAATTGATACAAAACAGAAATATGACTTCTTTATATACACCTTATATCTAGCATTAAAGATCAGGCCTGGTACTTTCTTGACAATCAAAAACTGTGGTAGATTCCCATTTTCTACACTCAAAAATGTTGTTTGCTGTTTATTTAAACTGTTTATTTAAAATGAGCTGAAACAACACAGTTATTGAGTTTTTTTGCAACAATTTAATTGTTTTATGTTCAATCCACTTAAATCTGTTAACTTAATTCCTTCATGTTGGCCCAACACAGATGTGTGGGACCAAGCAATTTTTACAGTGTAGTGTAATATAATAATACTTAATATATTTAATGTTTACTTTCTCCTTAAATTTTTAGTTTTGTCTTTAGTTTATTTGACAAATCTGTAAAAATTATCATAGCACATTTAGAAATTACTTTTATATAGGCCACAAACAATGTATTGTTTTTTCCCATATAGACAGGTGTAATCAAAATTACTGGAACCCTTGTTAAATATGTGCCTGATATAAATAAACCTGTATTGTTATTTTTTATCTTTAATTTATTATTTTTTTAAATGAAATTAATAATTTCTAATTAATTAATTAAATAATTAATAATTAGAAAATAATTATTTCATTGAAATAAAACATAAAAATGACTAAGAAATTAAGTAAGAATTCTGCTAAATTCTGTACAATGCATGGCTTATTAGCTTTAGAACACTTTACTTTAAAACACTTTTATTTCCCCTAAATGATGACAGCATTTTAACTAGAATTTAAGTCAGGGGTGTCCAAACTCAGTCCTGGAGGGCCTGTGTCCTGCAAGGTTTAGTTCCAACCCCAATTAGACACACCTGAACCAGCTAACCAAGCTCTTAAGCTGTGGTCACACTGCACTTTTCTCCCCATAAACTTCCTTTCATATGCACACAAATGTGTCAGACCCCAAATGCAAGCTTATGCTACATGTTTTCGCACAGCATGGGAAAGTTCAAGCTTGGTGAACTCTGACCTGCAAAATCACATCACATGATTGCGTGAGACCCATCAAAGATCAAAACATGACCTCTCTGGACAGAAATTTAAAACATGGAACAATCGCTTGCTTTTTTAAGTGGCTAATCATCTTGTTTAATCCCACTTCTTTTCACAGCACCGTACAACAGAATTTCGCACACACAAACTCTAGTGTGACCGCAGCTTTACTAGGCTTTCTAGAAACATTCTTGCAGATGTGTTGAAGCAAGTTGGAGCTAAAATCTGCAGGACACCATCCCTTCAGCACCGAGTTTGGACAACTCTGCTTTAAGTGAAAGAGTTTATGCAAATTTACATTGTAATTACATTGTAAATTTAAGCTGATCTTAAAGTGAACTTCTTGAAAAGTCTGTCCAAGGCGATTTGAAAAATATATATAATTGTATGATTATTTAAGAATGATAATGATATACTATATATATATATATATATATATATATATATATATATATATATATATATATATATATAGTTATAACTATTATAATTATGTCACATTCAATCTCTTAAACTTAAAGAGATAAAACAGAATATTCTATCATCATTTACTTGTCACAAACCAGTTTGAGTTTCTTCTTCTATTCAATGCAAAAGAAGATATTTTGAAAAATGCTGAAAAACTTGGCTTGTAGAGTGTTTTCTACTTTTCCGCTTTCCAACATTTTTACAAAATAACTTATTTTATGTTCTACAGGAAAAAATCTTGCAGCTTTAAAACAACTTGAAGTAGAGTAAATAATGAGTATAATTTCCATTTTTAGGTGAACTATCCCTTTACTATTAAGTTTTTATCTGCAGTTCACTTAACGGCCACCAGTGATCGCTAAAATTTTCTGAATTCTACATGTAGCCCCATCCCTGTGAACCGGATGCAGCGAACATTATTTGTTCGTATTGTGACCCATCCGCTTGTTAAGTGTGACGTCACGTGAAACGGCTTTCAAGTCCAAGTGCCGTATCAAACTGTATGGAGAGACTCAACAAAAGGTAATAATAAACGTTTACAAAGCGATGTAATACTTTCGAAAATCCCAATCACAGTACATATATCCATGCCTAATATCCAATGACCAGAAATCGATTAGTTTTTTTATCCATTTCTTAAATATTGGTGTATATAATTTTATATAAATTTCACTTTAATGTGTGATACGACTAAAAAGTGTTCACAAACGAGTATTTTCTCAATTTTAATGAGAAGCAGCCTAGACCCGGAAACAGCATTTCATCTGTCACCGATAGATGAAGCAGGTTCCTAGGAATATAAACAGTGGGCGTGGCTTGTTTTTTTCTACTGCAAGCTGATTGGATGTAGTAAAGTAGGCATTTCATTCTGAAAGATGGGACTCCTCCTACTTACCAATTCTGTTTGTTGTCAAAACTGACATTTGGAGCCGTGTTTTAAGATATGTTAGCCATGCCCATTTCCTAAAATATACGTTATTTGACAATTTATATATATATATATATATATATATATATATATATATATATATATATATATATATATATATATTAAGGGTGTCACGATTTCGATTTTAATCGAAAATCGATCGAAATTTATGCTCGATTTCGATTGTCGAATCAAAAAATAGAATCGTCGATGCTGCCACGCCCCCATGTCACGTCAGCTGGGCTTGCCAAGCGGGAAAAAACAGGCTTGTTGAAGTGCTTGTTAAACTGTGCAGACGCAAGAGACCCGTTGACAGAGCTCCCTTCAGGGCTCGACATAAGGACTGCCCGATAGCCCGGAGCCAGCATGCGAGACGCTCGGGCCAGTGTACAGTGCTGCCTTGTTGACTGACAGATTGAGCCAGAGCTGCGTGCTGCGACTGTCTGTCAATTGTGTGCAAATACAATCTTACGGTGCTTTCACACATAGACGTTTGTTTCGGAATCTGTCTCGTTTCCCCCTTTAGCGTGGTTTGTTAGGCATAAATCCAGCAGTTGTGCTCGCATCCGCGCCAAATCAATCAGTCCGAGAACGCCTGAATGAGACGGTCTCTGCCCTACTGAGCGGATCGATTGTACTGAGAAAACAAAACAATGCAACAAACTAACGACCCAGGCTATATCACAGCGTATTATGATCGTGTAATAGCCATATATACAGCTATATTAAGAGAGAATGATGAGTGGGGCGAGATGTCATTCTTACCGGTAAATGCGAAAGTGAAAGCATGCTGAAATATTACCGAGAGCTGTTTATCCAGCCTGATCTCAGTTTATCCGTCAGGAAAATTGACCGAAATTACTATCTGTTAATTTTACCATATTTTAATCGTATAATATGTTGTATTAAGCCTGTTGTTTTGTTCATTTCCGCACTGACAGCTCGAAAGAAAGATTTACATTGATCTGATGCAGTCTCGGTTCATCTGCTATGTCTCTCTATAATTTAAGCCTATAATGCAGAATTCTAGCCAACGTTTCTTTAATAGATTGATTAATTCAATAGATAGATTTTTACAAAACCTGACAATTGAAATGAGGCTTTGTATATATGAGAAAGTCTGACCTCTGCTTTATATTAGGTGATGATGTCTGTGGGTTGTTAAAATTAAAGTGCACATTTTTGCTTCTAAAATATTCTATACACAACTGCTCAAAAGTTTGGGGTCAGTATGATTGTTAAATATGTTAAACTAAGCTTCTTCTGCTCACCAAGGCTGCAATTATTTCATCATAAATACAAATTGTGAAATGTTTCACTATAAAATAACTGTTCAACAGTACTTTATCATTTAATTTATTCATTTATTCCAGTGATTTTAAAGATGAAATTTCAGCTTCATTACTCCAGTCACATAATCCTTCAGAAATCACTAATATTAATTATTATTATATTTATTAATGGTAATAGTAACAAAAGCAATAATGTCTGGAGTAATAATTTTATTTAAAACTACATACAATAACAAAGTAGTTATTTAAAATTTTGATAAATATTTAACAATTTAACATTTTTTACATTTAATAAATGTAGCCTTGATGAACTGAATAAGTTTTCTTAAAAACATTTAAAAAATTACTGTAAATATATACAGTGGAAGTCAGAATTATAAGCCCCCCTTTGTTGTTTTTTTCATTTTAAAATATTTCCTAAATGATGTTTAACAGAGCAAGGAAATGTTGATAGTATGTCTGATAATATTTTTTCCTCTGAACAAAGTCTTATTTGTTTTATTTTGGCTAGAATAAAAGCAGTTCTTAATTTTTTATGAACCATTTTAAGGTCAAATTTATTAGCCCCTTAAGCTAATTGTTTTTCAGACTGTCTCCAGAACAAACCATCGTTATACAATAACTTGCCTAATTACCCTAGCCTGCCTGGTTAACCTAATTAACCTAGTTAAGACTGCTTCAATCTTTTACTTTCACACTAGTCATTTTAGCAAACACCTCAGATACTGTTGGCTGGTTCCTGTTGGTTGTGCACCTTTTTTTTACCGACGCCATAATAACGACACAGATCACTGCCTATTCACAAGAAAAAAGTGATTGACAGGTGGTAATTATGTGTGTAACTTGCCTTTATTCATTTATTGTATGATTTGTTTATGGGTAAAACAAAGACCATACAGGTCAGGTAGTTTAAACTGTAGGCTACAAATAATTAATTTGTTATTAATTAATTAATTATTCATAATCGAAAATCGAATCGAAAATCGAATCGAACAGGAAAAGCATTATCATATTTAAATTAAAGATTAAAAGGGCAAACTTTTTTTTTAATGACAAGCATAGATTAATTGTTCACCACAAGTCTAGCAATGTTAGCTAAGTTTTGATTTCTTGAGGACTTTACATATTCAATTCCTAAATGAATTACTGAGACTGAAGCTTACCAACTGCATCCACTCCCAGTCTGTGCAGAAGTCGGGCTTCAGCGATGCTCTCAAAATTGGGTCCCCCCACCATACAATAGACGCCTTCTTGGACATACTGAGAGACACCCATGCCCTTACAGATGTCCAGCGCCATCTTCCGCAGGCCTCTGTCGTAAACCCCAGACATTGGTGGAAATCGTGGACCAAACCTTGACAGCAACGGGTAATTGATTACATCCCTTGTACTGGTGATTGTAATGAATGAACGCTTTCCTAAATCATTTCATCGTACATTGATACTCACTTTTCATCATTAGGCCCATTGAGAGGATTCAGTCCAGCGAGTCCGGGGAAGTTAATGTGGTCACGTATGATCATAATGTCACCACAATTATAACTGTCCGCTAATGACCCCGCAGCATTAGTAACAATCAGAGTGTCGACACCTAAGAGCTTGAACACTCTTACTGGAAATGTGACCTGAGGAACACAAGCACAAATTCTGGTAATTGTTAATCCATTTTCAACATCAAGCACATTTCTTGCAGCTGTGCTGTACAGATATTTCACTAATACACCAGTTTAATCTAACCCTGCATTATGTAAACTACACAAAAGATTCATTGATTGTCGAATTATGCTTTGGGATTCAGCATGTGACTCAAATCAGCGTGACCAAGACGGAGTGAATATCCTACAAGGGCATCCAAAAAAAAAAGGAATTATTCTATCATCCTTTTTGGATTGCAGCATGACACAGCATGAATGGAACAGTGTTATGATTGGAATGCAGGATAATTCTGTTATGTAATATGATTCTGTTTATGACACATGGTAAAACTGTCAAAACTTCGCAAGACCATTAAGCAATTAAAGACTATTAACCAAATAAAGCCTCAAATCGAAATTGAAAATATGCTAAAATTTCACAAAACTGTTTTGTTTAGAGTGAAATATTTCTTTCTTTCTTTCTTTCTTTCTTTCTTTCTTTCTTTCTTTCTTTCTTTCTTTCTAAAAGTATTAAGTGACCCTGAAGACTGAAGTAATGACTATATTTAAAATTCTGCTTTGATAATTTATTATATATAATTGCACTGCATGTATGACATAATTCCCCCATAATTGTTGGTTAATTAGTAATTTTTAACTAGTTTTCTTTTTTTTTTTAATAAAATATTTTTTGAATTACTAGAATGTTTTGCTCATGTTTGTTGGAGAAATGACTAGGAATAATAAACGGCAGAAACGGTCAAACTACTTGCTCTACAAGATTTTGCTTAACAATACAGACAAAGTAGAATAATACAATAAGAAAATTTTGTAAAAATCAGTTTGTAACATCAAGCAGCAGAACGAGCTACTTTTAATATCTAAAAAAAATTGGAAGTGCATGAGACCGGAAGTCTCAAGCCAAAATGATTTAAATGACTGCGCCAACTTTGACGTGAAGAATAAGGTCTGCATCACAGTATCACAGTACTTAATTAGCATATTAAGAGCAAAATTGGTGGATGTTATGATAACCATGACTTGAGGTCAATTGCACAGTTTTGGCACAGCGCCATCAAGTGGTCATGAGAAACACAAATGACATCTCTTTATGTTAATAGTTATAGAACAAATTGGCAGAAAATCTAAACACTTGTCTCTTATACTTATTCAAGCAATACCCAATTTTAACTTGTCAGCCATTTGTGGTGGTGCTGGACATTTTTTATTTATTCAAAAACGCTATATTTTATGAATACACTGACAAACTGTTACAAAATACAGTATGTCTTTGGCACTATGAAACTGTAACAAACTGTTTCTGACTATTAAAAAATTTCGAGTTAAACAATTGCAGCCTTGGTGAACATAAGACACCAATAACTTATCAAACTTTTAAACAAGAGTGTATAAATAATGGCAAAGCAACTTGGACAAACCTTGCTTAGTGAGTGTCCCTCATACATGTGGAATCGGCCCTGCATGCACACACAGGTTTTCCCTTTGAGCTCCCCGAAAACCAGCCGTCCAGCATGACCCTTCACTGTTTCAATACATACAAACACAAGCATTATTATACATAACCAAATACTAAAACGTTTATTATTGTTTTTTCGTCCAAGCAACAGTAAGTAACTTTGACAGTTTGTAAATTTGACATTCAAGAATTTAAAAAACTAAACTACACACTTCTTGGAGAAGGACACACTATAAGCCTCTTCTCACTGTTTATAAATATGACAAGTCACACAGGAACTGGTCTATTTCACAGTAGTAATCAACCCAGCATATCTAAAACAGTCCTACATCAGTTTAAAACAAAGATTCCCAAAGAAGATGAGATAGCAGAACCATATTTGGTTCCTAAGAGAGCCAGTAGTAAAGTCCTCGTGAACTAAAAGTTTGCTGAGACGTTTAATTCAGTAAGTTGATACTTGCAACTAAAACAGAATATTTAGCAGGGGTTCAACATTACAATAATGTCAAATTAATCCCATTTTCTTCTTACTTAGTTACTAAATTGGCCAAAAAACAACAGCACATGCTTGTTGTAAGTTTGGTAGCATGTTACATTACAGATAACATAAACGAACATGTTAACGTAATACATTTTTATTAGTAAGTACTTCACTAAAATGTCTACTTTGTCGTTTTAGCCAATGAAGAAAATCCCTGGAGGAAACCCATTGTCAGACGCTGTGACCCGTGTCTTACCTGTGCTTTGAGGAAAGCCAGGGATGTCCGAATATTTGAACGAGTCCTGGCACTTGAGCCCATCCGCCAACATGCCCAGTCCAGAGCCACAAATGATGGCTACTTTAGGTCTGTGCTGTGTCTGGGACAGAAGCCAGTCTGCCGCCCTCTGGTAGTCCTCATGGCTGGTGACAAGAGGAAAAAAAATGAACTGAAAGCCTGTGTCTCTATTTGTATACATTAGAAGAATTTAAAGAGTTTAAATAATCAATTACTCAAAGACTAACTGCATTGTGCCATTGGATATGACTGATATTCATTTTTCTGTGATCTAATGACATTTAAATTTCAAAAAGCTTGATCAGAATCATGTTTCATGACACAAATAAACTTTATCCAAGAGACAGAAACTGAAAATTTGTCATCATTTACTGGTTTTAAACATTTTATTGTTCTTTCTTCTGTTAAAGACACACAAAACAGATTATTTAAACAAAACCTGCAAACATTGACTTTCAACAGGTTTTCAACATTCTTCAAAATAACTTATTTTATGTTCAACAGAATAAAGAAACTCATAAATGCTTGAAACCAGTCGAGAGAACATAAACAATAAGTAAGTTTTCATTTTTGATTGAACAATCCCTTTAAGTTAAGCTGAAGTATTATTAAGTAGTCATAAATGCTATCTTAAGCTATTCTTTAAACCCTAAGATGGAAAGAAAGCATAACTTACCAGATTTGGTCTTTACTATGCATGTTGTTGTTGGAGAAAGTTTACAACTGAGGAGGGATCCTGGATTTGAGCAGTGTGTGAATGAGAGAGCAGCTCTTTCCATTTAAGTAAAACTCACTAACACACACAAACGCTCTGATTGGTTACAGCTTACTGTTATAGTTAGTCTTGTCAAATCAAATGCCACGTATCTTGTAGGTGTGTCAAAGTATAATAACAGAGGCAAACTAAATTTAAAGGCACATTTGTAGGAAGTAAGCTTTTAAAATCAAGCACACAAGAATATAGTGTCCTCATACACATGCTAAATAAATAAATCAATCTGTGACATAATATTACAAAGTTTTATAATCACATAAGAGGATGAGTTTTTTAAGGGGTAATAATAGAGATTTATTATTAGTGTTTATTAGAGATTTACCATATATGCTTTTTCCCTCTCAAATCTTTGACTTTGGGCTCTGTAATCTGTAATATACAAAATAAACAGAGTAAACTTCAATTTAAAGTTGTAGTTGTAGCTATTTTTTAATGAGTGCTAAAAGGTGATTTATTACATTTTAGTATTTGAATGTACAAACCGATCCTAAAATGTATCCTAAAATGTGTATGTAAGCTTTTAAGAAAAACATTTAGCACTCATGTCCTAAAATAAAGTGGTGTTACATAGTGTAGTTAGACAATGCTTTTTTCATGTGAAAGCATTGCAATTTCAAAAGTTTAATCACATTACAGAAGAATAATAGGATCAAAACTGAACAAACATTCATTTTCAGCTCAACTTTCAGTTCTAGTTGTGGTCATTTTCTATTTTTACTGTATGCTAAAAGGCAATCAGTATATTTTTTTGTAGATTTGCATGCACAGACGTATCCCAAAATGTCTACAGATGCATTAATCAGTGAGATATGTCAATAGTTTGAGCTCGAGTTCTGCCACAGGATGGGTAACATGTGAGGCCCATTACCAGGGGTACAAACTCCAACCCAAATCCAAAGCACGGGACCAGCAAAAATTTAATTTGGGGAGCTCACAAGATTTATCTGATTGTAAGCAATTTTCCACTTTTAGATGCGGATCAAAAGATTTGTGAGTGGTACAATACTACTTGACATCTCTATTATTAAAAGTAACGCATTTCGCACACTGCTTGACCCAGTGTTTCATTGACTTGACATTTGTCCTGCGATTGGCGAAGTTTGTCCATTTTTAGAAATAGGATCTACACTATGATTTAAATGACTTAAAATGCAACCATCAAATCAACTTACATTACATAACAAACAGGTAGCCAGTCATTATGGCTAAATAAATCAAGTGTATCAGTCTACTGTGGCGGTTTGGAGTACATAGTGTTCAAGAGGCTGTACATTTGTCTGCTGTTTTTTATATGGACATTTGCCAAATATATTTTTAAGTGCACTTGGAATAATGATTTATGAAATGATGATAGAAAAAGGAGACCAAAGTGACAGAAGATATGTAACATTTACAAAAAAAGCAAATCTGTTGCTTGAATCAATTATACTGTACAATTTCATGGTAATTATGCAAGAATATGTGACTGCAAAACTAAGTAATTGACCAATAAAAATGAATATACAGAGAAATTAGGGCAACTATTCATTACCAAGTATTAAATAAAACAATATTTAGCCCTTTTAAATCTGACAAAATCAGTTTTAAATGTTTGTATATTTAAAATGTATCAATGAATAAGCATTTATATATTTACAATTTACTTTTTGTCATTTATTGGTACGATACAATGTAGATATTTAACTGTATATGATCATTTTTCACTATTTATACATTTAATAAAACACAACAAGTTTAAATATGTTACAGTTTTTCTCTATTGGTTTGGCTCATTTCTTGAAACAGAAATCGCATTCTAAAAAACAACATGGACAAACCTTCAAACCACTTGGCAATTGTTCACAACAGACTTGATTTTTCTCATTCATTTCATCAAATTG